>NC_052515.1:12364422-12647080 GCF_014356525.2 Nilaparvata lugens
GTTAGTACATTTGGGCAGAGAGAAACAATGTCTATTGTATCTCATGAACATATTATACATGTTATTTTTCTATATGTTCTAGTAGACTAGTACAATATCTGTACTCTGTACTCTGTACTATGGTAAGGTCCACGTTTTAATGGCAGTATTGATCAACATTGGTGTTGATATCCTTGTCTATCATTCAACGAAGTAGATCGCGCTTTCCTTTCCTATCTTCGCAATAGATCGTTTTTCAAAATATACAAAAAATATAATTGAAAAAAATATCACCTCATTCATGAAAATTAATTATTGAATCATAAAAAATATTTTCTTGGCGAATAAATATAATTGATAATTTTTTAACAAGAATTAAACAATTAATATTACATCAGATATACCGGTATCAGCTATAGAAGGCAGTGGTAAGGCAGGTAATCGACAACGCTTCTTTCTCATATTATCTTTCTCCACTGCCATTATAACGTAAACTAACTGGAGTGAAGTGTAAAATTCTTATCATAGAAGGCAGGGGAAGCAGAGAATAGGCAAATCTGTTCTCCTATCTTTCTCCACTGCCATTAAAACGTGAACCTAACTGGAGTGTAGTGTGAAATTCACATCATAGAAGGCAGGGGAAGAGCAGAGAATAGGCAAATCTGTTCTCCTATCTTTCTCCACTGTCATTATAACGTGGACCTAAGTTCAATGAAAAAGAGAAATGTAAATATTGTAGCTAATATAAATATTGTATATTTGTTTTCTCTATGGTCTAATGTGCCCGTGCCCCGGACTATACTATGTTATATTTTCTTCCTCCACGTTTTTCTAGAATGTAGGTTACTATTACTGTTACCTATTTCTGTTGCACAAGACTTGTAGATTATGTTCCACAAGACTTGGAACTCCGAACTGCGAAGGTTTTCCAGATAAGGTGTTTTCTCTGATTGGTTGTTGGGCATTTAATCTCAATTAAAATTCAACAGACTTTTGTGCAACCGGGTGCAAGACTTTTAAATTTTTTCTTCAAGACTTTCAAATTCCTATGAGAATACACTAACTTTGAATGTTCATTTACATTGTTAATATTACACGTCAATCAAACAGTCCACGCAAATTTTCCCTCTCGAGACTTGTAAATTCTTATGAAAATACACCATCTTCGAATCTATATTTAATATATAAGCGAAATGGCACTGACTGACTCACTCACTCACTCACTCACTCGCAGAACTAAAAATCTACCGGACCAAAAACGTTCAAATTTGGTACGATTGTTTATGGTAGCCTGAAAACATCCACTAAGAAAGGATTTTCAAAATTTGCCCCCCTGAGGGAGCTGGGGCCCCCCCAAATTTTGTACTTTTTAACCGCTCATTGCACAGCAAAGTCATGAGGAACTTTTTGTTCAGCTACGAAAAAAAATTAGATCTATGCAGAAAAATTTCGATCAGGAGCACAGGGGGGGTCCAGGAGAGGGCATTTTTCGAAAATTTTGATGTAAAATCACACTACAGCTCAAACTAATTGTCCTACAGACTTGAAACTTTGCACAAATATTCTTCAAACATGCTAGACGCGCACTAAGAACGGATTTTGAGATATTTTGCCTCTAAGGGTTTCAAAGGATGAAAAAGGATCCTATTAAGTAAGGTTATGAACATGGTAAGGTGAGTGCCATATGGAAATGAGATAATTTATTTATTGACATGTGATATTCCAACATATGTTGTAATCATTGGAAATAACAAAATAATATGATAGAAATTCAAAAAAGAACATCTGTTCTATTATTGCTTTCTACCTGATTCCACTCAACCTCAATAATATTGTTCTGATAATTGATAAATATGTTTAATAATATTATTATTATTGATATAATAAAAGTATTGTTTTAATAATTAATTATTATCATTAATATAATAATAGTATTGTTTTGGTAATCAATAAATATTTTTATTTTCACAAACTCTGTATAATTTATAATGGTGAATGTGAAACAGCTGCATCAAAGAAATTATCTCAAAAACATATGTTTAGGAAAACCATAGTTTTGAACTTCGTTTTCCTGATGCAATGTATAAGCCTACACGTGGCATGTATTATTAATTTTTCAGCTAGAACAGTTTTTTGAGACTGCTAAATAAACGTCTACAGTTTTATCAATGCTGTATCGGCAATATGAAAACGCATGCAGTTAATATGTCTTTAAATAAAGGTGTTGATATCTACATGATAATTATTCTCTACCATTTTTATTAATTAAAATTTCAAAATTATTCAATCCTTGATAGAATGATTGACTCACTGTACAGTCAGTCGAAAATTTTAATATTGAAATGAGGGGTATTTTGGCAAGCTGAACAAAAAGTAAGGTCCTATGCACCTTTTTGATATTATTTCTTCAAATGAGAAATGAGTTTTGTGGGTTGTCAAAACTCCCCCTGAAAGAGAACTATTCATTTTATCCTATCTTTTAGTAAAATAACAATGATTTCTGCATTGAATAACACCTATCTTGCCAACAGAATCGAACTCTTTGTGAATTTAGATATGACTTACACTTTAGATTTATATAACTCTATTAATTCATGGAAATTGAAGTAGCTACTATTTTCAGTTAGTTGATGAGTAGTTCATGAAATTGATTATCAATAGAGAAAATGATTATAATTTTATCAATACAGAATTAGTTGAATGAATTGTCGATGTAGGTACTGAGTTCTTGGTCAACAATAATTCATATTGGTATTTATCCAATCATTATTTTTTTCAGAAGTTATTTCATTTGAATTAGAAAATATTTATAAGCTCCTATCAATTTATCATTCGTAACAATGAATTCTTCAAAACATGAATTAATCAAATAAAAATTGCCCATACTTCTGTATTCATGTTCGCATGTTTTCCACTTGTGATGGATAGCCAAAATATTGTGGAGCGAGCTGCACGGCAAATTGTAATCGAGGGCTCTGATTGGCTGAAAAGTTCAGCGTTCGGAGTGAGGTGAGGCGAGCAGTTAGAACAGAGGCAAGCGGCACGGCGAATGGTTCGGAGTGCGGTACGGCGAATGATTAACAGCTGATTTTAACATTATGAAACAGATGCTCATGTTCGTTGAAAGGCAAGATGTTCGGAGGAATGCACGGTTTGCTGCGCGGTTCGAGGTTCGGTTCGGCATGTGTGGACGCACCTTTAGTTGTTACAGGACATTTATACAGATCACAGGCCAAAGCAACATAATAATCTATCTTCTTATTTTTCTTCTTCTTCTGCTTCTTCTTCTTACTCCTTCTTTCTCTTCTTCTTCTTCTTCTTCTCTTCTTCTTCTTCTTCTCTTCTTCTTCTTCTACCTATATCTAAAAGGCTAAGCCCCGACAAACTGAAATCACACCACAGCCCAAACTACTAAGCCTAAAAACTTGAAATTTCGCACAATTGTTTATTGTAGCCTCAAAACATCCACTACAAAAGGATTTTCAGAAATCTGCCCCCCCCCTGAGGGAGCTGGGCCCCCAAAATTTTCACTTTTTAACCGTTCATTGCACAGCAAAGTCATGAGGAACTTTTTCGTTCAGGTACGAAAAAAATCAGATCTATGCAGAAAAATTCCAATCAGGAGCACAGGGGGGTTCAGGAGAGGGCACTTTTCGAAAATTTTGATGTAAAATCACACTACAGCTCAAACTAATTGGCCTACAGACTTAAAACTTTGCACAAATATTCTTCAAACATGCTAGATGCGCACTAAGAACGGATTTTGAGATATTTTGCCTCTAAGGATTTCAAAGGATGAAAAAGGATCCTATTAAGTAAGCTTATGGTAAGGTGAACTCCATATGGAACTGAGATAATTGACACATGATATTCTAACATATGTTGTAATCATTGGAAAGCTTAAAACAATTTCATCAATTAGCTGATCGAATTGATTTTGCGTTGATTGAGAGCGCGAGCTTACCACGTGTTTGTTCCATCATTGTATGCTTGGCCGGTTTGCGCCTTCTATCAGCTGTATATGGAGTCTCATACACTCCGATTAGAACAGAGCACAAAGGTTTTCTTTGGTTAGGAGTTTGTTGATAATTCTTATTGCAAATTCAAATTTTATTGCCATCAAAAATCACATTGAAAACTTTCTTAATAGACAACAAGATTACAGAAACAAAATGTCAAACATATACCAACATTTATTTGTAGCGCGGCCAGAAAAAGACAAACTTGAGTACTAGCCGTGAGTTCATTAAATATAACTCAATATATATTTTTTGTCAATATTTTGTGAATAAAATTACGAGTTGATGAGAGATACGAGTAATTCCTTATATTATTGATCCGAATGGTTATTCATAATACAGAAGTCGGGTTCACTGCAATCAGAATTTTTTTATTCTGTAGGTAGCTAATAAATTTCATACGTATTGATTGTCCATAATGTATCCAGTGTCCATAATGGAAGTAATTGAACTACTCAAAATTAATGGCTTACTGGTCCCTCATAGATTTATAGTATTCCTGGTGATTGAGCCTGTCTTTTTCAGCGTTGTCATTAATAATAAAGCTTAATTTACAATTAGCTTACCCAGCGAACTTTGTACCGCTAATGTATCTCATGTTACACTTGACTTTATTTGGTGAATCATGAAATTTTTCTGACAATCAACATGTTCAATTACATCTCAATACGGAATTCCTATGTGCTTTGTCATGCAGCATTCATTATTCCGAAAACATATTATTCTTCTCAATCAATTGGTAGTAATATCTATCAGTAAAGTTTTCAATTAAAAAAAAGGTTATATCAGTGTTTCAAAGAAAAATATTCAATGTTTTCATAGCTGTAGATTGTCGATGTATGGTCCAGGAAAATGCGATGTACGATGAATCACACAGAATTCCATATTCTTTCCATTTTAGGATAATATAAGCTAAGCTAAATTCAAAAAATTGTAAATTATCTTTCATTCTTCAGTAATTAATGAATGCATACAATATGAATACTATACATATACTATACTCTCTTTCATTAGGTGAATAATTTTTTCAACATTTTCCAGTTTCTTAATGATAGGGGAGTGATAATTATTTGTATAGGTCTTCTAAGGAACCATATCAACAGCTGGTACCAATCAACTACACTTCAACTCCAAACTACCGTTTTAATACCAGTACACAATAATTCATCTCAGGGTGATATGTTTATTACAGCTGTAACTTTAGATGCTAAATCATATTATCACAATATGATCTTGAATCATGATCCTCTTTTCGTTCTTCAGTAGCCGCTCGGCCGAAAATTTCGAAAACATATGTCTGTAAATGGATTAATAAATAATTATATTAGCCCCCCTTTTAAAATTTCTGTTCAGAAACCATCCCCAATATTCACACAACATACCGTTTCCAAAGTTTCATGCCGTTATGTCAAGTAGTTTTCAAGTCTACAGGGCACAAACAAACTACAAACAAACACACAAACAGACATTCATTTTTTATAAATAGATTTCCATTCGGCTCAAACAAAAGCCTCGCTAATGAAGGTAGAATGATAAGGATTCAGTTCTGTTGTTTTAACATTTTTTCAAATCACTTTCAAAAAGTTCATGTAGTACCTACTATTGTGTTTGAGACACTTCTGGCGCTATCATAGTTTCACCACTATTCTGTTCCACAGTCCTATCTCTTGCAGTCGTAACTATATCTATAATAATATATAGAGTAAAGAGCTGGCTTATGTACGTACGGGATAGGAAAATTATTTTTGACGCATCATCACGTCTGAACTACTGGACTAATTAGCTTGAAATTTCGCTTATAGATTCTTAATTAACCAGGATGGTTATAGGCCTATTCTCAATTCTTCAAAATTTCATTACGTCAAGTTTTCATTTTGTCAGTTTTAAAATAGATCCTTGCGAAGCACGGGTTCTTGCTAGTACTATATCTAATAGTTAAAATTTACTTGCTTTCATTCCACTTGTATACTAGTACTTCTGTGAACAGGAGACCTCGCACTCAGTAAGTTACATTGACCTGTTGTTGTGTTTTCTCAAAAATATATAAATCATTTATCAATTTAAAATGTCTAGAACACATCCTTAATGAACATGAAGCTTTCTGTCCTATCGTACCGTGACGTGTCGTCCCGGAATGTGAGTGTGAGCGCTGTTATCAGGTCTGGCTGCCGTCGATACGTCATCCAATCAACCCATCAGAGAACATTCTGTGTTGTGTTGGCGAAAAATCGATGTATTAAAATTAACAAAATAAACTATCATAATGCTGATTTCCTACAAACTTCATTTCTCACTTTTCATGATTTTAGAAATCAATTTCTTTTCAATAATATGTGTTGCAATTTTTAGTAAAATGTAAAAAAAATGTTCTCTATCAATAACTCCAAACTCCAAACTAGAATCATAGCTTCAGCTTATGGAAAGACAAAGTTAGTAGACAAACTGTCTACTAACGTCGATGGAAAGATACATTTTCAAGATGTAAAATGTTTTTGAACGGGTAGTATTATAGTCCACTAGAAAGCTGATTTTTATTATGAATAATTCTATAGTCTGATTTTTACGGTAATATTGGCGTATAAAGGCGGCTCCTTTTTCCTTTTATATTATCCTTAAAATGTTAAATTTCCAAAAACCTTGTATATACGTCGACGCACAATTTAAAAAGGAACATACCTGTCAAATTTCATGAAAATCAATTACCGCGTTTTGCCGTAAATGCGCAACATAAAAACATATAAACATTTAAACATTTGAACATTTAAACATTAAGAGAAATGCCAAACCGTCGACTTGAATCTTAGACCTCACTTCGCTCGGTCAATTATTTTAAATAATTTTTCCTCGGTTATTGAAAACTTGGACACTCAGGCCCGGTTGCACAAAAGCCAGTTAAATTTCAACCATGATCAATTCCACGAGGTCCAATCAGGGAAGGCTTTTTTGAAAAGGAAAGGCTTTTTTGGTTCTCATGGAATTAACCATGATTAAAATTTAAACGGCTTTTGTGCATCCGGCACTTAGTCATTCTCATTCTTATTCCCATATAATACTTTATCACCAAATGATTTAAGATGAAGAAGAAGATTGGAAGCTGGAGTACCAATTATTCATTACACTTTTTTTTGGACAACTAAATTTTTGCCATGAAATGGACATTATTATAATTGAAGAGACTTGAAATGTTGTCAAAATCCATTTTATTTAAATAAGAATTGACATTTCATAGTTATTTATATACAGGACATAGTCTATTATATTGTTTTCTGGTACTGAGTACCGTACAACAAATTTGTATCTCAACTTACAACAACTTTCTGTAAATTTGTTGTGTGATGTTGACAATATCAACTCGTTTTCATGCTTCACACAACAAGTTACATAGTTCATAATTACTGATAACTTACTCAGTTACTAACAGGAATGAAAATTAAACCATCACAGCTAGTAAAGTATTCCAACAAATAGCGAAAATTCGTTTTGATGAAAGTCCTGACCACTTATTCGATTAACAATAAAATACGATGTAATTTCTCACAGCTCTAAAACGCTGGTTTCCTTCTCTCAAATTTTTCTTCACTCACAATCACTCTCTCTCTCTATTTCTCTCCCATTCACTCTCTCCTTCTCACGTTCGCTCTCACACTATCTCTCGCCCTTTATTTTTCCCACCCACTCTCTCTCTCTCGCTCCCTCTCTCATCTTTTGGAACAAATGACTGAAACTGTCCGGCCCTAGAACAATCACATGTGACAACCATCCCTCACCCATTCCACCAATATAAACCTTCAAACCTGTTATTGAATGAATTGTATATTATATAAACTCATGTTATTTCAATTATCCACTGCATACTGCTGTATATTACTGAAAGTTGATAACCCTGATCTACTTTCAGCCTACTTCATTTTATTAATCAATTATTTGATCTTATTTACCTATATAATATTTTACTTTATGAATTTTATGTTTTTTTTCTCTTAAATATTCATATTGATTAAACTTTTACAAAATTTCCATTAATAAATAAATCCTTAGTTAATTAATGAAATTAACGTTTTGGTAGAGAGAGTTAGTGGGGAGGATATTTTTAATATTCTTTCCGAATAATGGACATTGATATGTCCAAAGCTCCGCCAATTATGTAGATGATAACAATATAATTATTATCTATAGTTATTATATCACAAATTGCTTTTTCATATCATATACAGTTCAATAATTATTTTCTTAGTCTATATTATGTAAATTCATCTATAATTTTGCTGTACTGTAAGCTATTGTATATAAGTGTATAAGCCAGTATATATTGTAATCTACAAATAGAGTACTCAATCATCAATACCCTCTCTGAGAATGGACTTCAAGGTCAAAATTCACCGTTTCATGTGAAAACATTACAGTAGTAGCCTACCATAATTTTCGCATATTTCGACATTTTTCTTGCTCAATATTATTGTAGAACTCTTTAGTTCAATATATTTACGATTAACGCTAGAACGTAAGTTGAATTGTGTATGTTAACACATGAATAAAGGAATCTGAATCTGAGTTACACTCTCTCTCTCTCTCTTACTCTCACTCTCTCACTCACAGTACCTAACCTTTTTCCTTTAGTCTCTCTTACTCATTCCCTGTACCTTATCCTTTTTCTCTTTAGTCTCTTTTGCTCATCTCGGACTCTATTTGTCTCTCTCTTTCTTTCCCTCTCCGTTATCCTTTTTCATTTCAGTCTCCCTGCTCAATTCGCAGCTTGCTAGTGTCTCTTTTTTGTTAATTGGGAAAACACAGATTAATTGCAGCCGTCCCGTAGCACCTGGTACCCGTAATGTCTGTCGTTTATTTAGTGACTAACTGGACGTTTTTCTTCCAATTACAGCACTCTGTAGTTCAGCCGACTGCAACAGGCAATCGGGTAACTGACGATTAAATTCGAGTTTTACTGGTTTTTAGTGTGTAGTTGCTATTAGCGCAGTTGATGGACAATTGAATTAAATTAAATTATTTATTTAAATTAACAATTTTATACTGTTTTCTCTCCATTTTGTTCAGTGGAGGGGATTGATCGAAGCTATGATTGTTCAATTTATTTTTTATTCTTTTTTTAGAAATAACGTTAACAAATACAATTAACAATCCAATTAAACTTTTTAGACTGTTCTATCTCTATCCCGTTCAGTAGAGTATATGATTAAAACCATGATTGTTTCATTAATATATTTAATTCATTACTTACGATGCTTACTTGCGATACTTACAAATCATATCATTGAATAAATTCATAAAAAATGAAAATATCCCTTACCAGGCGAAGTTAGGACTTATTGAATGAGTGTCTAATAGAATGTACGGTACTAGCATTTCTATAATAGAATGAATAAATTGAATACAGGTTACGAAAAAATAGATTCCTTGAAATTGTTTCTACTTCTCAATCTTATTGAATCAACTGTACTTCGTAATGAATCACACATTAGAAGACATATCAGGAGAACGAGTGTTTAAGGAACAATAAGGCTAGTTCCACACTCTTTCGGTTCGTTTCGTTTTCGATTCGTTTTCGGCCAATTCCGATAAGTGTGAAACGGTAATTCGGTTTGAATTCGGTACCGAATAGCAACCGCATAGAACCGAACGCCCACTTGACTCTAACAAATTCCATCAGGTTTCAATTCGTTGCTAGCGAGAATGGCTCCTTTCACACACTTTCGGTTCGGTTCGGTTCGTTTCGTTTTCGGCAAATTCCGATAAGTGTGAAACGATGATTCGGTTTGAATTCGGTACCCGAATAGCAACCGCATAGCACCGAACGCCCCCTCGACACGAATAGGTTTCATTATATTCGAATTCGTTGCTAGGGAAACAGGAAAAAAAGCCTTTTACACACGCTTGCTTTTTACTTTCCTTGCCCTATTACCATAGGTAAGGAAAGTATTGCTTTCCGAAAAAAAATAAAGTACCCAAATTTCTAAATTTCTATACGTTTCAAGGTCCCCTGAGTCCAAAAAAGTGGTTTTTGGGTATTGGTCTGTATGTGTGTGTGTGTATGTGTGTATGAGTGTATGTGCGTCTTGTGTACACGATATCTCATCTCCCAATAAACGGAAAGACTTGAAATTTGGAACTTAAGGTCCTTTCACTATAAGGATCCGACACGAACGATTTCGATCAAATGCAATTCAAGATGGCGGCTAAAATGGCGAAAATGTTGTCAAAAACAGGGTTTTTCGTGATTTTCTCGGAAAAGGCTCCAACGATTTGATCAAATTCATACCTAAATAGTCATCGATAAGCTCTATCAACTGCCACAAGTCCCATATCTGTAAAAATTTCAGGAGCCCGCCCATCAATGCAGATAGATTCCCAATTATCAGGCTTCAGATACAATTGAAACAAAGAAATCAGTGGAGTAGATTGAGCATGAAAATCTCTACAATAGATGTTCAGTAACATTTTCACCTAATTGAAAATAAGCTTTAAATTCGAGAAAATTTGATTATTTAATTGCAAATTAATGTTGATTCTATTAAATCATTCACTATGAAGAGATAGCAGACCTCATGTGTGTCTCCAGCGTTATTGCCCTGTCACCAGCTGGCTCAAATATTTGAATAGTAGACTTGAGATGCGCGGGAACACTAGCGTCAGGTGATCAATTTTCATAACGGCAAGGAAAGTTGTGTGAGTGCGCCACACCAGATTTTTTTGTTTTTATTTTAAACTGATATCGTGATTATCTGTTTCAAAATTTCCCAAGTCAAAATCATATGGTCAATTCATTTCTGTTAGTTCACAGAAACATTTTTCCTCAATGAATAGTTTGCTATAAAAATATGAAAGATATAAATTAAAACTTTATGAGAATTTTTATTTTTTTATTTTTCCACGAATATTAATTACATGATTTCATCAATGGAGAGAAGAGATAAAGTTTTTTATACCATGTGTCAAAACAAGGAACAAATTTTCAATCAAAAAAATAATCTCTCTGAACTTCCAAAATTAACATAATCAAAAAGAAACTATTTAAATAATTCACAATTTTTAATCAACTTTAAAATTTTGTTGTTCAAGAAATAACATCTTACAATTTGACACCAACTGTTATATTTAAATATACCAGCATGAACTGTGAAAATCCAAACACAGCTGTGTTTGAGAAGAAAATATCTAATTAGAACCGTACGAATTAAAACCTGACATGTATGAAAGCCTCATTCGTTTTCGGTAACGAGCCGAACCGAACCGAAAACGAACCGAACCGAATGAATCCGAAAGCGTGTGAAGCTAACCTAATACACATAATTTATTTCTCAAACAAGAATCTATTCACCTTTTGACTGAGTCAGCTGGATCATTCAATTTAAGAGTTTATCTTCAGTTTTATTAGAAGTCTTCTTGTAGGACAACTATATTAATAGATAATTGATGAATTCCACTATTTCATAAAAATATGATATTCCATAACTCCTACCATTCTCAATTATCCACATTCACATTTGTTATTCGCGTAGTTGAAGTTCAATAGAAAAATAATGAAGAGAATGAATGTAACAGTAGTAAAGCGCTGAGAGAGAGAGAGAGAGAGTTCATCACTATTGATCCCGCACGTTGGTACCTGACGAGTGGAAAAAGAAGAAGTTGCATAAGAAAAGGAAGAAGATGAAGAAAAATAAGAAGCATAGAGGAGAGAATAGAAGAAGAAGAGGCACAAGTAGAAAGAGGAGAAGAAGAAAAAAGAAGACGAGACGTATTCTCCCATCCAGCTGAACGCTATTCACTCATTCATCAAAACATACACACTCCTTCACCTATCACCTTCTCTCTAACTCGCACTCACCCTATCTCTTTCTCTTACTCTCACACTCTCTCTCAATCACACTCACGCTCTGTGTCTCTCTCGCTAACTCTGACTCTCAAACACACTCTCTCTCTCTCGCAAACTCTGACTCTCAAACACACTCTCTTTCTCGCTCACACTTACTCTCAAACACACTCTCTTTCTCGCTCACTCTTACTCTCAAACACTTTTTCTCTCCCTCTCTTACTCTCTTCCAATCATACTCTTACTTAATCTCTCTCTCGCTTACTCTGACTCTCAAACACTCTCACTCCCTCGCTCACTCTTACTCTCAAACACACTCTCTCTCTCTCTCTCCCTCTCTCAATCGTACTATCACACTATCTCTCTCACTCTGACTTAATCAAACACATTCTTTCACTCTCACTCTCTCTCTCTCAATCTCTCAATCGTATTCTCACTCTATCTCTCTCTTGCTCACTCAGACTCTCAAAGACACTCTCTCCCTCGCTCACTCTTACTCTCAAACACACACTCTCTCTCTCTCTCCCCCTCTCTCAATCGTACTATCACACTATCTCTCTCACTCTGACTTAATCAAACACATTCTTTCACTCACACTCTCTCTCTCTCTCAATCTCTCAATCGTATTCTCACTCTATCTCTCTCTTGCTCACTCTGACTCTCCAAGACACTCTCTCCCTCGCTCACTCTTACTCTCAAACACACTCTCTCTCACTCTCTCCCTGTCTCAATCGTACTATCACACTATCTCTCTCTCTCTCTCTCTGATTGGATCAAACACATTCTCTCACTCACACACTCTCTCTTTCTCAATCGTACTCTCACTCTATCTCTCTCTCGCTCACTCTGACTCTCAAACACACGCTCTTCCACGCTCACTCTCACTCTCAAACACACTCTCTCACACTCTCTCCCTCTCTCAATCGTGATATCACACTATCTCTCTCTCTCTCTCTCTCTCTCTCCTCTCCTCTCTCTCTCTCTCTCTCTCTCTCTCTCTCTCTCTCTCTCTCCTCTCTCTCTGACTGAATCAAACACGTTCTCTCACTCACACTCTCTCTCAATCGTTCTCTCACTCTACCTCTCTCGCTCACTCTGACTCTCAAAGACACTCTCTCCCTCGCTCACTCTTACTCTCAAGCACACTCTCTCTCACTCTCTCCCTCTCTTAATCGTACTATCACACTATCTCTCTCACTCTCTCTCTGACTGAATCGACACATTCTCTCACTCTCTCAATCATAATCTCACTCTATTTCTCTCTCGCTTACTTTGACTCAAACAAACTCCCTCTCTCACTCTCTCCCAATCGTACTCTCGCACTATCTCTCTCTCGCTTACTATGACTCTCAAACACACTCACTCTCATTTGTTGGATGGTTTGCCTGGTGAATTCCTTGCCACCCATACATATGAACTCAGAAATACCTGAACAACTTCAACCTCAGAATTATTGCGCGCTCAGAATGGATGGTCGAAGATGGATAGAATGGAGGCAGCACAGAATTAGTGGATGACCTACACTGCCAAAGGAAGGGTGAAAGGCAATTGTGGTTAGGGTTGGAAGAGAGTTGAGTGTGTGGGGTGAGTAGAGGAAGAAAGAAAGTGGAACGAAATGTGTAGAGGTGGAAAAAGAGGGAGACGATGGGAAGAGGAGAGAGGAAAAAATCAAAGAGGAGAGAATTCAGCATATATGAATGAGGATAGAGTTAGTGAAAATAATTAGTGGATGATCTACTGTGAAAGGAAAGTTGGAAGAGGGAATACTGTGGTCAGATTCCACAGTGAGTGAAGAGTGTTAGGTAGGGAAAGGGAGAAGAAAGGGAACTAAAAATATAATTATTATTTAACGAAAATCCTAAATATATGCTGTAAATCACCCCGAAGACCCCTGCTACTGCAGACATTGACAACAGGGTTAACAGCTAGATGGAAATTCGATGAGAACTACTATCCAAAAATTGGTTGACAGCCCGGGAATCGAACCCGGTACCTCTCCCAATTGCCAGTCAGGAATACTTACCCTTACACCAAACTGACAATCTCTGGATAGCAGCGCTCAATTCAAACGAAGCCATAGCGGCCAACCAGTTTACAGATGGGATTAAATAGAAAATGCATTTATTCAAATGCTAATTAATATATAATTATTATTGTGATGTACCAATGATTGTACAGTCCTCAAAATACACAATAAATTCATTCATAGGCTAGTATGAGAACGAAATAATTTCTATCACCGTAAAAACAATACAATCTTATCTGAGGTAGATAGACGACTGTTATCTAACCTACAAAGCAGGAAATAAATAAATCAGTAATTGTATACCTTTTAAAAATTTGTCAATGGAAAAACCCGTATATGTTTGTATGTTATGGATTGGATCAGTAAAATTATATTTGAAGGTTAGTTTTAAAACAAAAATATAACCTAAAACAGACCAAAGCTAACTCGTTAACAAGTAGCAAATGAGAAGGCAGTTCGACTAAAGATCGATCATAAAAATATATATTATTAACTTTTCATTTTTATACTTTCATTTCTATGCAAAATAGGCCCGAGTATTTATTTATTGAACTATCAAAAAAAAATATACTTGTTAAAAATATATAGACAAATTAGCTTAGCCATATATGACGATTGAGGGTCGATATTCTAGCATATAAAAAACCATATAAACAAAAAAAGGAAGAAATATTTATTTATTATCGTGTTCGCTATTGTTATAAGCATATATATTCTTATATTATGTCTACTTTATGTTATAAAAGCATGTCTATGTTCTATAATCATTAGCTATCCATCGAAACCATTTTAAATGCTGTAACATATTTAAATCTGGGTAGATGAAAAGCCTAACGGAAATAGTAATAGGTCTAAAAATAAAGTAATTGGCTAATATCGCCAAGCAGATAATAATCAAGATAAGATAGCATCAGCTTATTCTGGCTAAATGGTACAAGAACTTAAAAAGGATTTGAAGGAAGTTTATTACTCATAATAGATTATTTATAAAAATTTGAAGATTGAGGTTATGTAGAGGTATTCACGGATCGGTGACCTAGAGATCGATCAAACCGAAGAACGTAGAATCTGACCAAAACCCCTTGGCAGAGCTTTATTGCATTCGGATGGTGTGCAATGTGAAAAAACACCCGTCCCGTGGCTAATATTAGTTAGCATGGAATTAATATTAATATATATAATATTAACTAGCATGCAAAGAGCATAAATATAAAACCAAATAAAAATAATTTAATGTATTCAGGAAATAAGAGTTACCAGGCGCATGAATACCTAATAAAATTTGCATGCACCAATAGTAAAACGGCAGTTAATAGGCGGCAACTGTAGGCCAATTCAAAAATATTTATATATATTTATATAATTGTAGTAGATTTTGTGTAAAAATTTGTGTAATCTATGTTATCAATATGGCTCGAATGCAAAGAAATTATTAATCATATAATCTAAGCAATATTTTGGCATTCTTTGTAAGATCTATTTGAATTTAATGGCGGAGGATTGAGATATTTAAATTTTATGCTAATTTGAAAGTCGGAAAGAGGATCTGTAAAACTTGAGAAGGAAGAACCAGACTCGCCAACCAGAAGACTCGCCAGCCAGATGCCACCATAAGAGGACCCCAAATATTTTAGAGCGAAGTACCTTATTAATAATTTTGTAAAAATTAAAGTTAAAGTAAATTATTAAATTTCTTAAAAGACTTCGTGATGCTATTGTGAAGCAGAAGTCATTTTCATTTTAATTAAATTTATAACCCCTGGAGGAGACGATTCCGGCTACCATATTCCCGGACCACATGGAGTTGGATCGACATCGGCGGCTTACAAGAAGATTTTCGACACGTGAGTGATTAAATTTGAATTTAGTGATGGGCGCCCTAGTGCTTCGAAATAATCTGATGATCAAAGCTAGCTCGCCGAAAGGGTTATTATAAATTAAGAAATTAATAAGAGTAATACTTGCGCAAGTAAAAATTAGTATTAAAGGTATTTAATTGAAAGAAAAATATATAGATCAATATTTTAGAAATTTCTATTTAATCAAAGAAGTACGAAATCTAGGCTATCAAACGTATGCATACAATATTTAATTTTTTGCAATACAATTTGCGATAATTTATCATAGTTCTAATTCACTAGATGAATGGCTCTACCTATTCCGTCAGGTGCCGAATCTTGCACCCTGAGATAAAAATATATATTCGATACAAATAAATCTACTAAATACTAGAGATTTAATATATAGATATATTTGGATTATTAGTGGCTAATTTATCAAGCTGATCTTAGAGCACATATTTATGATTGAATTATCCAAGCAGACAAGTATTAGCAAGTACATGTCACAGCTACATGCCAAAGAATGCATATGATTTCAAGATAAAGGCACATGGTAATGATTCGTGCCATAAATCTAGATATAAAGTTAGCCTGTGATATTTTTATTGATTTCAAATATTGTTCTATTTTTATATTATATTTTTTATCGCTCTATATATATTTTTTGCCTCGACTGATCTTTGCATTATTTATGTAATATATGTGTAAAACTTTCATGGTGTGCAATTTATTTTATATTCCTCATCTCTATAGTATAAGTATCATTATATATATATATTTATTATTATTGAATTACAAGAGTTATTGGAGAAGCCCATATCTAGGCCTATCAAGATTTTTTAAGACTGAATACTATTAGAAAACCACGCCCTAATTATATTAAATCTCATGCTTTACCGACTGATGCCAAGCAGGAGGCTAATCGTTATTTTAAATATAAATAATAACGTGACACAAAGACATGTCGCCCAACGTGATAGGCCACGGATACGACAGAAAGACATGTCGTACCAACGTGGGACTGATGATGAGAGCCAAGCTCATCGAATAATTATTTGAAATTAAGTCAATAACCATATTGAAAATTATAGATAACTTATACGAGTTGTGAGGAAAACTGGCGAAGGAAATTTGTATTACTTTTTGGGGAATCAATAGCTTTAAATAAGAGAAATTATATGTTTTAAAGAAAATTTTATTATTGTTATTGTAAAAAAAAGAAAATATATTTTATAGAGAGAGCTATTATATTTTATGGGCCTAAACTGCTAGTCAGAAATCAATGAATAGTATTATTATATTATAAGAGCTTAAGTAATAAATAGGTTACCTGGCTTGTAATGTCCATAGGCCTATCCTCATTTGTGTCCTTATTAATGCCTTGTTGGCCAAAACTTTCACTTTTTTAACAAACACTTGACACTTAATCCATTTTAAATATGAGTCTCTTTTCGTCCACGCAGAGTAAGGTAGCAGACACACTGCAGACGGCGATAGTAGCGGAGATCGACGCTGAGGGGGGCGCGATGGAGTCCAACGCCCAGATCTCTTCAATCACCGCCAAGAATCCTGTGAACAGTAATAAACCGTTAAATGTCTCCAAGAAGCAATAAGAAGGGTTATAGTAGAGGGGATGATCAAGTCATTTTATAATAGTTTAGAAAAAACAATGACCATGGTAATGAAGGACTTGAAGGCGGAAATGAAGGAAATGCGGGAATCATTGAAGGATACATCGGTAAGAACGGGTAAGGAAACTGCGGACACAATATCAGCATCTACCGCTGAAAATCAAGAACTAATTACAACCGATTTAACAGCAAAAATAGATACTGTCACTTGTGAGTTAAACGAAAGAATAGATAACCTACCAGCACAAAACACTTTGCAAATTCATGAAATAGCTCACCCAAATTCTGATATAAATCAAAACATAGTACAACTTAATTCATTGGAGACAGCCGTTGGAGAACAGCAATTATTTTCATCTGAATTAAATGCCGAAGTAGTAGATAATGAAACAGAAGCTTCTAGTCATTGGAAACAGGCCAAGAGAAGTTAGTGCAACTTGAAAATCAAATACATCAATTTCCGCACGAGAATATAGAGCCTATCCCATAGCAACGTTTGATTCACTACACAGTTTCAATGAATTAGGCCGTTTTGACAATACAGACCGCTATCTCCAACCTAAAGAATTTATAGATCAGATAAAACTAATTCAATCATTAACACCCACCTCTTGGAATTTTTGGCGTCTTCGTTTGACTAGTTTATTGATTGGCGAACCCCTGATGTTCTTTCGGAGTAGAGTCCATGAATTTACATCATTGGATGAGTTTGTAGCTGTCTTCCTGGAACAGTATTGGAGCAGAAGTAAACAGTTGGACGTGCTAGCGGACATTATATCATGCGATTTCAACCCTAATTTAGACGGTGCATGTACCACTTTCGTCACTGCCCTACAGTTTAAAAATTCTCAATTGAGCGAGCCCATTAATGAATCGGCATTAGCAAGTATTATTTTAAAGAAGCTACCGTATCAAGTTAGAATGGCACTCGCCACACAACCCATTACTGATTGTAAGCAGCTGATAAATCATTTATATGGCATACAGTCTGTGATGGCCATATCAAACCACCGTTCAGACCAGAGATACGCACCAAATCAACATAACTCAAAATTTAATCAGTATAACAGCCAAAATTATGAATCAGTACCATATGATTGCTCACGATCTACCCCTCAATTTAAACGCCGCTATAATCATAATCAAAATAACAGCTGGAATAATAGAAGTTTTCAGAATCGTCAAACAAACCATTATCCACAGCAAACCTATGAAAGAAAGTATTATTATGGCCGTGATCGATTAACACAAATAATGATAACACTCAGATAATTACGACAAAATTACAAACCGCCACCTCAACAAGTAAGTACAAATTATACATTAGCACATGCAATAGGATTGAATCAACAAAAAAACCGGAACCCAGCACCCAACGACCCGCCATCAGATATACAGAAAACTACAGCTAATAAACCAGGACTATATGATACCCCCGATATAACAAGCACAAGCTCAAATGAAACAAACCAAGAAAATCAAGATATTTCAACGTCATACACCACATTCAGAAATGATTTACCGGAGACTTTGTTACAAGAAACACAAGATAACCCACCACCAGACACACAGGAGCCCATACAAGACAGCCTACCATCAAAAACCGCCGCCCACCATGCAATTAAAGCCAGCCGCAAACATCAACCCATTTTAAGTATCCTGTTCCCGCCGAAGACCCATCACCGCCGGAGAACACAAACAGCCGCCAGGAGGAGACTGCCACCATACTACCTGTTTTGACCGCCACCATGCACCCGCCCACAGAATCTATGCACCCATATCATTGTACCCCACCGAAGCAGACTGAGGACCGAATGAAGAACATGCATCGCAAGGCCCGGAGACGCAAGCGCCCGAGGACACCCGGCCGACATCAGGACGAGGAGGACAGCATACAGGATCGTAAGAGCATGCATCGCAAGGCCCGGAGACGCAAGCGCCCGAGGACACCGGACGGCCGACATCAGGACGGAGAGGACGGCATTCGGGAGAGGAGCATGCATCGTAAGGCCCGGAGGCGGAAGAAGCGACGAAGGAGGAACCGCGCGCGCCGATGGAGGCCGCATGCACGCTTCAAGAGGCCAAGGAGGATTCCGGACCGGCACCGAGGAGGACAGGAAGAAATCACCGACGGCGTGCATCCGCGGCACATACGTTTTAAGAGAGCCAATCAGCGATGTGACCGGAAAAATAGGCCAAAGGAATATGACAGAAACGGAACTGATAGGAATACTATGATTGATTCATGCGCGGATAATAATGGAATGAAGTACTCATGGAGATTGATGAAGGATAAACGGTGTCTAGGAAGAGTGAAAGAAATAAGAAATAATGTGAATAAAATTGAAGTACCTGGCTATATGTTGAGTGATTATATTGTTAAAATGATGATAAATGTTTGGATATGGTGTTTAATATTTGTTATAATGGCTGTGATATTAATAAAAGAGTGTGTTGCAGATATAATGGAAAATATTGTATTATTATTGATAAATGAATCTATGATTGATAATTGGAAATTTAATATTATAAAAATGTTTATTGTTGCGGGCATAAGGAGTTATAATGAACTGAGATCAAGAACATTAAATGAAAATAAGAGGAAAGGTGAATTAAAATTACAGGATGATTGGAATGGATTGAAAGGAACTACAATTAATGAATCAAGGAATTGTTTAAAAAAGTATACAAGATACCGGGGTTTTATATTCATGAAAATAAGTTAATAATAGGACAGCCTCAACAATCAACAACGGATAGCAGATAACCTAGCCGGCCTAAATCATGTCAACAAACAGAATGCAAGAAGATGCAAGTAAACCACGGGATTTCTACATGCTATATCACAGAATTTGAAATAAATATGATAAGAAGTCAAAGGAAAACAACACTATCAAGCCAATTACTAACCTTCCTTAATAAATTAATATTGGTATAGGACCTCGTGGCACAATCCAATGTTTTAATTCCTTCCAGCCGTTAGAAGCCTGCAATAAGGAAAAGAACAATTTTTAAATATGTAATTAAATTATATACATCAGATAAAAAAGGACACAAGCGGGGATAATAAAATTAAAATTTGTTAATTACCTGTTTAAGAGAAAAAATTGAGCAGTTAGGTTAGTTATGAAAGTCGATAGCAAATTCTGATGTAACATGTAACACTATGAATGTAGAACAGCGAACAGCTGACCAAAGCCACCCAAATCAAATGAATGTAATATCTGTTGAACATATGTTTATAAAAAGAAGTACTGTACCCAAAGAGTTATTTATTATTGTTATTTATTATATTTATTAATGTCGATATATTTATTTATATGTTTTTATATTTATTACTTTTAATTATGCCACGTTTGTTACCTGAAAAGATTTAAAGTGAATACCAGTTACCAAAACCAAAGAGCCATTAGCAAAAGAAAGTATTGTACCTGATGTATAGAAAATATTTATATTAAGACCTAAGAAATACTATAAGATATAAGCCCAGAAGTTTATGAATCGAAATTATTGTCTAAAAGGAATCATTTATGAGAATTATGAAATGTGTGTAGTTAAGTTGGCGGCCCTGCAAGCGGCGAATTAAAAATTACTGTGTTGTAAATGTTGTCAGGAGGAGTGCGTTTAGAAGTTTATTTATGATATTTTATGTGTGTTGAGGAGGAGAATTTGTTATTGTTTTGATAAAGGTATAAAGGAGATGCAGCAAATATGTCTGCGAATGTGATAGAAGTAGGAGAGTATAATTTATAAATAAAGTATAGTGTATATCAATGTATTGAAGGGTGGGTTTTCATTAAAAACATTGTGATTCTCAAATATTTTGAATTCAAACCCAGGGGCGCGTGTAACATATTTAATCTGGGTAGATGAAAAGCCCTAACGGAAATAGTAATAGGTCTAAAAATAAAGTAATTGGCTAATATCGCCAAGCAGATAATAATCAAGATAAGATAGCATCAGCTTTTCTGGCTAAATGGTACAAGAACTTAAAAAGGATTTGAAGGAAGTTTATTACTCATAAATAGATTATTTATAAAATATTGAAGATTGAGGTTATGTAGAGGTTCACGGATCGGTGACCTAGAGATCGATCAAACCGAAGAACGTAGAATCTGACCAAAACCCCTTGGCAGAGCTTTATTGCATTCGGATGGTGTGCAATGTGAAAAAACACCCGTCCACGTGGCTAATTATTAGTTAGCATGGAATTAATATTAATATATATAATATTAACTAGCATGCAAAGAGCATAAATATAAAACCAAATAAAAATAATTTAATGTATTCAGGAAATAAGAGTTACCAGGCGCATGAATACCTAATAAAATTTGCATGCACCAATAGTAAAACGGCAGTTAATAGGCGGCAACTGTAGGCCGATTCAAAAATATTTATATATATTTATATAATTGTAGTAGATTTTGTGTAAAAATTTGTGTAATCTATATATCAATATGGCTCGAATGCATAGAAATTATTAATCATATAATCTAAGCAATATTTTGGCATTCTTTGTAAGATCTATTTGAATTTAATGGCGGAGGATTGAGATATTTAAATTTTATGCTAATTTGAAAGTCGGAAAGAGGATCTGTAAAACTTGAGAAGGAAGAACCAGCACTCGCCAACCAGAAGACTCGCCAGCCAGATGCCACCATAAGAGGACCCCAAATATTTTAGAGCGAAGTACCTTATTAATAATTTTGCAAAAAATTAAAGTTAAAGTAAATTATTAAATTTCTTAAAAGACTTCGTGATGCTATTGTGAAGCAGAAGTCATTTTCATTTTAATTAAATTTATAACCCCTTGGAGGAGACGATTCCGGCTACCATATTCCGGACCACATGGAGTTGGATCGACATCGGCGGCTTACAAGAAGATTTTCGACACGTGAGTGATTTAAATTTGAATTTAGTGATGGGCGCCCTAGTGCTTCGAAATAATCTGATGATCAAAGCTAGCTCGCCGAAAGGGTTATTAAATTAAGAAATTAATAAGAGTAATACTTGCGCAAGTAGAAATTAGTATTAAAGGTATTTAATTGAAAGAAAAATATATAGATCAATATTTTAGAAATTTCTATTTAATCAAAGAAGTACGAAATCTAGGCTATCAAACGTATGCATACAATATTTAATTTTTTGCAATACAATTTGCGATAATTATCATAGTTCTAATTCACTAGATGAATGGCTCTACCTATTCCGTCAGGTGCCGAATCTTGCACCCTGAGATAAAAATATATATTCGATACAAATAAATCTGCTAAATACTAGAGATTTAATATATAGATATATTTGGATTATTAGTGGCTAATTTATCAAGCTGATCTTAGAGCACATATTTATGATTGAATTATCCAAGCAGACAAGTATTAGCAAGTACATGTCACAGCTACATGCCAAAGAATGCATATGATTTCAAGATAAAGGCACATGGTAATGATTCGTGCCATAAATCTAGAATATAAAGTTAGCCTGTGATATTTTTATTGATTTCAAATATTGTTCTATTTTTATATTATATTTTTTATCGCTCTATATATATTTTTTGCCTCGACTGATCTTTGCATTATTTATGTAATATATGTGTAAAACTTTCATGGTGTGCAATTTATTTTATAATCCTCATCTCTATAGTATAAGTATCATTTATATATATATATTTATTATATTGAATTACAAGAGTTATTGGAGAAGCCCATATCTAGGCCTATCAAGATTTTTTAAGACTGAATACTATTAGAAAACCACGCCCTAATTATATTAAATCTCATGCTTTACCGACTGATGCCAAGCAGGAGGCTAATCGTTATTTTAAATATAATAATAACGTGACAATGCATATCATCATAGACGAATTCTATTATTTATTTGTGTATTATTATAATTATAAAAACTAAATGATAATTTGGAACAACTTAAAATCAGGAATTTCGCCCTATATAAAAGCTTCAAAGTTGGACACAGTGACACCACCCATTCAGCGTATTGGTTACGTCACAGAATCGGACCAATCCCGAATTAATATGTAAATTTGGCGAGATAAGATTTGAAGAAGAAACTCAAGTGAAAATTAGAAGAGGAAGACTCGAGGCCATTTTGCAAGGATCATCGGTAGGATGCAGACCTAGTCCACGTACCTAATTGTTCAAAAGCTTTAATTTCTGTTTAATGTCGTTCAATCCTCGTTTTTCTGTTTTAAAAAAGTTGTTCCAAAGTTCCTATAATAATTGTGATACTAAGATTTTAAATTTCATTTAAATAAACCCCGAAATTATATTAGTGAAGTCTGTTCAACATTTTTCGCCACGTGAAAGGATCCAGCCGGGACGATATATTCTACGGCCGAATATATTTCGAAACCAGAAAAACGGAAACAAAAGTCTACGTAAGTTATTCGAATATATAAAAGGGGATCCCCATAAATCTGCGAAAATTGTACAGCGTAAAAATTCGTCCATTTGAAAAAGTCATGACTATAGTATTAAGGGTACAAAAGTTATCATAATTAATTTTCTTAGTATTAAATAAATTTAAATATCCAAGCTGTACTTAGCCGAAATTTTCCTTAGGCGAAACCACACCCTGAGAATAATTTTAATTATTAATTTGTTCTATTCTCTGAATCACCATTTTATATTAACTTGTTTTTTCTTGTTTAACTAGTTCAGTTTATGACCATTTCCAAAGGGCTATTATCCATTTTATTTTGTTTAATCGAAGAGTACCAAACTTTCTATATAATATTTATAATTTAAAGATTCAAATCTGCTGTCAACCAATCTTCATTCTGTATCTATTGAAAGTTATAATTTGCATAATCTGTTCATTAATTTATTCAATATTTGCTGTAAAAGTATATCCTTCAGAATATATCCATTTTACCGTTTCATTAAACTGGGTTTACTTCATTATACCTCCAAATTCGTTCTTTCTCGACTGACACACATTGATCATTCAGGACACATCCTGTTTTGCAATAGTCAGACATTAGCGAGTATAGTATCTATCATTAGACTATTATTTCTTCTGGTGGTAAATGGTGGTAGATTTTCTTATCAAGTAATAAATCTTTTTATTGAGAGTATCCCACAGAATCAAATAATAAATCGACTTCCACTGGCCTACCACACCGAGGTGAAGTGAATCCTGCATTATTAGCCGATCACGTCGCAAAGAGAGGTAGTAGATCGTTTAGACAACATTAGAATTAAACTCGGTACTCGAAATATTTACTATTTTGGTTCAGCACTTTGCTTTCATACAACCTATAGTACTTATCAGAGGCCTGGTTCGCATGGATTTGCCATTCTGTCTGTCTTTCATGCGGTCTAATATCTTTCCAAATTACGGCACAATTATTGGATTCTGGATATATTAGTCATCATTTGGAGAAAAGGTTCACTCCAAAATTACTATCTCTGTCTGATCCTAGTGACAGCATAATTTACACTCAGCAGGTTCAAGTTGAACTGCACTTTATTATTAAATTGAATTTAATTCCACCTCACCATATTATAACCACCTACAGCGTTAAGTTAGAAATTCAGGTCCCTTACTTCGGCTACCTTTGTAGACCACTAAACCCTCTATTGAGCAAATTAACTTTTCCACTCTATTCCATCCATACATCAGTCATTCTACTTAGATACTCTGATTTAAGTGATATCGACAATCCGATTAAACAAAGGTTGGTCAACCTAACCTACAACTACCTATCGTTAAATCATAACCTCAAGTACTATAATTCTTCAATTATTTTATTTAATCTAATCTTTTTAACTCTCAATCACTTTTTTACTGTACGTCCTCCCCCCTCTACGGAGCAAAATAGGCTGCAACATTCGCCAACACAAGGTAAGACCTACCATACGAGGCAATCGTACTTATGGTTAAACGATTATAATCCTAGTTCCTTGTCATACAATTCAAGTTATATATTTCCGTGTCCCCCCCCCTTGGAGTAGGATTATGACACATGACGCTTCAACAAGAGGCTGGGATTTGACATTATTTAACGAAAATCCTAAATAAATGCTGTAAATCACCCCGAAGACCTCTGCTACTGCAGACATTGACAAAAGGGTTAACAGCTAGATGGAAATTCGATGAGAACTACTATCCAAAAATTGGTTGCCAGCCCGGGAATCGAACCCGGTACCTCTCAATTGCCAGTCAGGAATGCTTACCCTTACACCAAACTGACAATCTCTGGATAGCAGCGCTCAATTCAAACAAAGCCATAGCGGCCAACCAGTTTACAGATGGAATTAAATAGATAATGCATTTATTCAAATGCTAAGTAATATATAATTATTATTTAACGAAAATCCTAAACAAATGCTGTAAATCACCCCGAAGACCTCTGCTACTGCAGACATTTACAGCATTTATTTAGGATTTTCGTTAAATAATAATTATATATCAATTAGCATTTGAATAAATGCATTATCTATTTAATTCCATCTGGGAACTAAAGATATATGTAGGATAAAGTGGGTGAAGGAGAGAAGAGGAGAGATAGAGTTCAGAACAACTGGATGTAAATATAATTAGTGGATGATCTACTGCAAAAGGAAGGGTGGAAAGGAACAGTAGTCAAGTTTGAAAGAGAGTGAAGTGTTGAGGAAAGGAAGAATGAAGAGAAAGAAGAGGTATGGAGGAAAGAAGGAGGAAATAGAAGGAAAATGGAGAAGAAAGGATAGAATTATGATGCAATGGATGAAGGTATGTTGTTGAGGAAGAAGGAGAGGGAACGTGAGAACTTATTATATAAATGGCATATCAATATCATAATAATATACTTTCCAATGTTTGATTCCATTACGAACTGCTTGTTAAATAATCACTTTTGAACAAAAGTGATCATAATATAATATTGATATATAGTATATTTCGCACCTAGAGCAGAAAATGAGATTTTTCCAGCTCGAAATCGGTTTTCAAGTCCGAGGCCGTAGGCCAAGGACTAGAAAAGATTGAGAGCTGGAAAAACATTTTTGCCCGTGGTGCGAACGATATTTTTCGCCACACTACAGGTATTGCTGACAAAATAAATAAAGAATACAAAATAAAAGAATACTCGTTAAGCTATCGTACCTATCTCTTGATTTTAGTGGTAGAAGATTTGCAGTCAGGATTTCAGATTCTTTTAAAATTCCACTTGGAATACCACAGTCATCTTCAAGCATTTTTGAAAATTCGGAATGCACTAATCAACAATAAATAATTGAATAAAACTGGTTGCGAAGCGAATTAGTTTGATTCGAAACTGGAACTGAAATCATGGCGACTTCAGCTGATGATGAAAGTGGACACTCGCCCGATCTAGCGCATGACTTATTAACTACTTCCATGAGCGGCTGGAAAGAGACAACTTTCTGGTCTAGACCGGAAAAGAAGCCCTTTTCTGATGTCGTCTGCAAACAAGGTCTTTCAGATCTACGTAGGGACTGGAAAACAGCTGCTTTCTGTGCAGTGTGGCGAAAAATTACTATCAATCAACCTGATGATTCAACTTTTAAGTCGACGAAACTCATCTTAATAAATTCATCCAGCCTACTAACCTCATAGAAAAATATAATCTACATTCGAAATTCTAAGGTTGAAAATGAACGAGAATTCCTACCAATTCACGTAAGTCTCCAACCTAGATGACAAAAACGTGGAAAACTGATGGAAAAATGTGAATAACTGATGAAGAAAAGTGGAAAGTGAGAACTCAATCATGGTTTTTAGTGGTCAATTGTGTGGCTAGAGTAGGTATGAGAGAGAAAGCCCAACACGGAGAAAAATCCGACCAGGGAATTTAATCACTGAAACTCATTTACTATTCTTCGTCCAATTAAAGTGTTCTGTATAGGGATTTGTGGTTTTTGCAAGAAAAACACATACATTCTACGTTCAGTTGAACGAATCATGTGAGAACAATGAATATGTACTCATTTTTAGTTCAACTACACATAATATCATAAGAATTCAAGTGATTGTAATAGAATGCTAAGAAATAGATTCTATAGAATGTTCTCTATCATTACAATTTTCAATTTCTTTTTATGGTTTTTTTTTCAATTTATTTATTTCAATTTTCACAATATTACATTTCACCAAGTACATATATAATAACCTCTCTAGCTATTTAGCTATTTGAGAGGTATACAGTTAGAAAATTTACAGACAATAATTATTTAAAAACAATTTGACATTTCCAATGAACACAAAGTCAACAAAAGAAGTTCGAAAACAGTTCAGTACAGATTGTCGGTACACTTTTTTAGCATCCCACTTTGTCACAGTATTATGATCACAGATATCCATACAGAAGGCAGTTATATCCATACAGTTTATGATGATTATTGTAATTTTTTGATTAGGGAGCAATTTTTGGGATTTTCCCATGTGCTCCCATATTCTTGTAAATATATAAATAAATTAATTACGGATATTGAACGTGAAAGTTTGATTGCTAGCTTATATTCACAGTACAATGAATTCCTGCATGTGTCAATAAATGGATGAAGATGAATTCGCACACAACATTAATTAACAGTGGAAATATGATTCCACAAGTTCTAATTAATAAACATTGATTTGATTGAAATTAATTTTACTATTTCTATTCGGCCACGCCTAACGAGTATGAATGGGTCCATTAAAACTTATGATAATCATATTTTCACTGTTCACTGTCAATGTTGTGTGGGATCCAGCCAAAATCACTCTTATATTGAAAGTATTCAAATCATTAGAGGATTCCTTAAATACAGAAGACATGCTCTAAAAATAATTGAAATTTAATAAATTTCAGAAATTTCCATTTCCAAATGATTCTGTCCAACGGGTAACATTTCCGAGTACCTAGAAGTTTCAATTTCCTAATATAAATTTAATTGATATAGGCCTACAGTAATATGGATTGAAAATTCGAGAGCATTGGGGGATATAATCAACAATAACTCCGAAATATTCAAACTTTGTTAATTACGGAATAGTTATAATACATCAAACGTTTCATACACTAAGGACAAAACGGTTCAATACACAGGGACAATTCCAAAAAGTAATACTACTTGAACTCTCATTATATCAGAAGTTATTTTCATCAATCTAATTCAAAGACTGTCGATTGAAAACACTAGAGCATTGGAGAGCATTGTCAACAATAATTTCGAAATTTGAACATTGATGAATTACAAAGATTGCTATATTCAAAGGGTTTTGTACAGTGGGAATCAATTTCAAATTTCCAATAACCTTGAAGCTTCAACCGCTAACATTATTCAAAGATGTTTTGATTCGTCATTTGTTCAAGGGTCCAGGTATGGGAGTTTCGAAATTTCAAGAACTAGTGATAAGGCAAATTGGTTAGAGACAAGTTGAATAGATGGAACCAATTTCAAGTATTTGATGTACGCCTAACTGATTTTCCTCCTCCTCCTCACTTGCTCATCCTCCTCCTCCAGTGATAATGAGTTATTACAATATTGACTTCCATAGAATTCTCAGAAATCATTCTGAAGTTATCTTTGATCATTTCTGTATTGACATCCATTACATTGATTCAATTAATTAATGGAATAGTCATCGAACTGATTCAATATGCATTATTCATGATTAAATTACTTATTTTAATTGGGAATAATTATTATGATTGAACCACAGACAGAAGATAGCATAAGAATAAGATATACATGGTATAGGTCGTTTATATTCCAAATTTCGAGGGGATTCTATGTTAACTGAAGCCGATTATTGTCGAATACTGTCTATTATTACTGTTCTGGCTGGGTGAGTGTGTAAAGGTGCGTACAGACTTTCGCTCTGCTCCGCAACCGAACGTCACTCGAGCAGAGCGATTGATGATCGACCGGGGAGCAAGAGTGGAACGCGAGAAGAGCTAACATCTCCCGTAACGTTCATGATCGGAGCGATTGCGGAGCGGGGGCGGAGCGATTGCGGAGCGGGGGCGGAGCGATTGCGGAGCGGGGGCGGAGCGATTGCGGAGCGGGGGCGGAGCGATTGCGGAGCGATGGCGGAACAAGGGCGGAGCTTGCGCGGGGCGGGTTCAAAGCGCGTATATCTGTACGCAGCTTAAGAGCAGCACAGTATGAGAGACTATTATTAATTATAGTATATAATTATAACCTATAAACTTGAGTGTTGATGGGAAATGACATTGGGTAATACGGCGAGGCAGAACATCCAAGAGGATCTCTCTGCCAATAAAAGCCATAAGAGTGAATAAATAAATAAGAAGTATGAGAGACTACCAGCGTCACATAGCTTCACGAAAAACAACTACTAGGACTATTAGCTTGAGTTAACAGTGAAATTTGAAACGTAAACACCCTATACCTATAATATGGGATATCTTCTTATGCTATATTTTCTCTATGATTGAACTTACTAATATTATACTGGTAGTTTAGAGAACAGTAGAATCCGCTACACTCACTAAAATCACTATTGACACACGCCCGCCTATTCACACACAAACACACATACAAATTGGATTTAGAGTATAATGATATAAATGCAATAGGATCGGTGGAGGACGCTGAGAAATAGAAGTTCTTCACATTTTTGAGCCAGGATGCACGGTTGAAGAGATAAAAAATCTGAAACTTGGATTGGGACTTGTAAAAAAAAATCGAATTCCAAAAATTAGAAAATTTTCAACATGTGATACATAAAATAATACCGCTTTGAAGAGCTGAGAAGAATGAGCCCAGTTTGAACCTGATCTGATAAACTATTGAAAAGTTAGGTTGATTTTTAGGGTAAAATTTCCGAATAAAATGCCACCATCTTGAAACGGGGATGAATTGAAAAATTTTGAATACATACGTTTCTGCGCCTTGTTTCAAAGTACTTGTATACCAAATTTCATCTAAATCGGACCATAACTGCGACAGTAACTGCGGTACAAACAAACAAACGCCGATTGACTTGAAACATGGAATTCGCTTCGCTCATTCAACGAGACCACGAAAAAAAACCAATGTAATAAAATGCTCCTTATAAAGCCAACCTCTTACTAGCTTCATTGGTTTGTACAAGAGATTTTTTAAAAGTCTGAAGAATGTGAAAATCGAAAAATGTTCAAATATGTTTTGTGTATCAGCTATCCTGTATAGAAGGAATAATAAGAATGAGAAGAGAAAGACAGAACTTGATAAAGAGCAGAAAGAAGAAAGAGGGCAAATATACCTCTTGACCATCCCATTCTAATCCGTAGGTTTCTGGGCATCTGTTTATAAAGCAGATTAAAAATGACACACGCACAGTTGATCCCGTCTATCGGAAGCACGAAGGGATTTCGGAAGTGAGTTCGGCCGCCAGACTGACGAGCGAGTTTGTAAATTCACTTTCCTGAATCCCATACGGGCCTCACACAGGTTTAGTAGGGACTGTTGTTCTAGAATAACTAAAGTTGATTAACGACTTCACAAGGGTGTGTAAAGTAGAGAGAGAGAGTGTGTGTGTGTGTGAGAGAGAGAGTGATAGAGTGAGTGTGAGGAGGGATGAGAGAGAATCAAGAATCATTTATATGTTTAAAATTTCTATATTATATTTATCCCTTTTACATCACCAATAATCATTATCTATATATTTGAATTTTTCATATTATGTTTATTCTTTTCAAATCATGACTTGAACGTTTCAATATACTGTAAAGCGTGATTTTACTCGCCTCACATATGTAGAGAGATTTGCCAAATCATGTAGTGCTGTATTTAAATGCCCCACGTTGGGCCCCAAATCATGTAAAGTGGTATTTTACTCGCCTCACATATGTAGAGAGATTTGCCAAATCATGTAGTGCTGTATTTAAATGCCCCACGTTGGGCGCCAAATCATGTAAAGCGGTATTTTACTCGCCTCACATATGTAGAGAGATTTGCCAAATCATGTAGTGCTGTATTTAAATGCCTCACGTTGGGCTGGCAAATCATGTGGTGCGTTTTTTGAAGGCTTCACACATGTAGAGTGAATCTTGTACTGAATCAATGGTGTAGAGGCTATAAATTTTGTAATGGCGTGTGTGGACGCTGAGTGTACATGTAATCATGTAAAGCGTGATTTTACTCGCCTCACATATGTAGAGAGATTTGCCAAATCATGTAGTGCTGTATTTAAATGCCCCACGTTGGGCGCCAAATCATGTAAAGCGGTATTTTACTCGCCTCACATATGTAGAGAGATTTGCCAAATCATGTAGTGCTGTATTTAAATGCCTCACGTTGGGCCGGCAAATCATGTGGTGCGTTTTTTGAAGGCTTCACACATGTAGAGTGAATCTTGTACTGAATCAATGGTGTAGAGGCTATAAATTTTGTAATGGCGTGTGTGGACGCTGAGTGTACACCAGACTGATTGACTCACTACAAGATTCAATACAATTGTCGGAATCGCGGGAGGCCTAAACGCTCGCTCACCCTTGATTCTTCTAATGACAGATTGTATAATGATGAAATTTTTATAAGTGGTGTAGCGGACGCTAAACACTGAATACGGATACCTTAAAATTATTACCTGTGAAGAATGAGCATACAAAATCATACAGGTCGAGCAAAAACCCCGATGTAGATAATTTACGGGACTGCGTCTCTAATAAGTTCCGAAGGATTAACATACAGTATTTGGACCAAATATCGTTCAGAATATACTTCGAGAACAGAGTCTTGTCGGGTTTTAAGCTCTATTGTAGGAATTTATATGATCTCTGGCTGCATCTGCTGTACAATTGATGTGTTCGCTCCTAAGTCGAGGTTGGTAACAGATAAAAGCTGATATATGAGCAGGTAAGGACAAAGAATAAATATCTCGATCTGACCCCACTCGCTACAACCACTTAGACCTGTTCCAATATCCAGCTTAATTCAATTATTTCAATGATCGTATTCGATCGGTTCTTGATGATATAGAACGTATCAGACACAATAATTGACAGGCTTAAGAAATAATCGAACTCAGAAAACGAATTAACAAAACTGGAATATATTATAATAAAATATATGATCTCACAGTGCAGATTCAGAATATAATTTACAGATTGAAAGTAATTTAGCATTGACAAAAGGAGTTAAAAATGTTCTTGTGCTTGCATGATATCATGCGTGATTCGACAGAATTTTACAATTGATAAAGTTGAACAGTTTTGAAAAAATAGTGAAAAATGAATTATAAAATATTTTTAAAATGCTCGGGGTCGTGGTTCTGGCAGTGGAGGATAGCTAATCAACTACAAGTTCTTAGAAATTCTACATGAATAAATTCTAGGCTCTTAATAACTAATAAGCGCTTGTCGGCGTGGCCAATAATTTAATGAAGAAAATTTTATATCTTTCTGCACTGAAATATTTTTCGAAGCGAAGATTGGGGCCCCTTTAAACTTATAACTCACGTGAAATTCCTTGGCGGTCGTGGTTTTCTTCTTTAGATCAAAAATCGTTTGATCAGCAGCGGGTCCAGGCTTCGGTTTCAGCACGTGGGGAATTTCAATTTAATATTTCCTTCACCAAATTAATTAAGGGATGATTTAACTTTAAACTCTTCAATTTATCGATTGATGGAAATAAATTTACAAATAACAGATATATTGGCCTAAAATATTGGCTCACAAATAAAACATATAAAATCGAACAAGAATTTTTTACAAATAGGTCTTGGTAACTATAAAAAGATCTGAACGGTGAGGATTTCAAAAGGGAAGTGCTCTCTTTTTCTCTAAGTTTCTTGGCTAGACCTTTCTTCTGAGAATCTCGATGTAATAATTTGCATGAAAATTTGCCATTGGTAGAACGATTGTGACGTAGACATGACGTCAGTGGCAAGCAAGAGAATATAATTCCTTTAATTACAATAATAATTCAATTTATGTAATTCTTAAAACTGCTTAATCTTATAGAAATAGTTCCTCTCATACAATGTACATGTGCTAGCGTATATGATAAGGCAGGTTTGTTGTCTGATAGTAGATTAACATGTGTTGCTTTCAAACGATCACCTTTTTGGTGCTATTTCTATGCACTATGATTGGCTTAGGCTTGCCAAAGAGATTTAATTACCATGTGTTTCAGTTGAATTAATCATTAATAAATTAATATTCTTATACAATTTTTATTAGGTTTGAGACTGTTATAATTAATTTCTGCCGTTTTATCAATAATATACTGTTCATGCTATGACCTAGTTAGTTACAATAAGACCTGACATATAATATAATTTCTTAAATAATAAATAATTTCAACGATAATACATACATTTTATTTTTTATTCGAAATTCTTGGTCCTTCATTGATAGTTTTATAATTTTTAGGAATGATATTATACCTTGCATGAAAACCGCATGACATTTGACAATACTTTGAATCAGTCAGCTGCGTTCGAACTGTTTTAAAAACATCTGATCGATAGTAAACAAAGTGTAACCTCAAAACAAGGAATCTAGAATAAAAAATCTGGTGTGGCGCACTCACACAACTTTCCTTGCCGTTATGAAAATTTATCACCTGACGCTAGTGTTCCCGCGCATCTCAAGTCTACTATTCAAAGATCTAAGCCAGCTGGTGACAGGAATATAACGCTGTAGACACACGAGGTCTGCTATCTCTTCATAGTGAATGATTCAATAGAATCAACAGTTGCCAACAGTTTGCAATTGGAATAATAATAACATTTTCTCGGATTCCGAGATTATTTTTAATTTCAAGTGAAAATGTTACTGAACATTAATTGTAGAGATTCTCATGCTCGATCTTTTCCACTCGAAATTTTTTGTTTAAATTGTATCTGAAGCCTAATAATTGAGAATCTAAAATCAAACTTTGCATAGATGGGGCGGAGCTACTGAAATTTTCACAGATATGGGACTTGTGGCAGTTGATAGAACTTAACAATGACTACTTTAGGTATGAATTTGATCAAAATCGTTTGAGCCATTTTCTAGAAAATTGCGAAAAACCCTGTTTTTGACAACATTTTTGCCATTCTAGCCGCCATCTTGAATTGCATTTGATCGAAATTGTTCGGATCCTTATAGGGGAACGACCTTAAGTTCCAAATTTCAAATCATTCCGTTAATTGGGAGATGAGATATCGTGTACACAGACGCACATACACTCATACACAGACACACACACACACACACACACACACACACACACACACACACACACACACCACACACACACACACTCACACACATACAGACCAATACCAAAAACCCACTTTTTTGGACTCAGGGGACCTAGAAACGTACCGTATAGAAATTTAGAAATTGGGGTACCTTAATTTTTTTCGGAAAGCAATACTTTCCTTACCTATGGTAATAAGGCAAGGAAAGTGAAAATCTGGTGTGGCGCACTCACACAACTTTCCTTGCCGTTATGAAGGAAAGACGTTACCGAACGCTAGTGTACTCGCGACCACAAGTCTACTACTCAAAGATATGAGATAGCTGGTGATAGGTCAATAACGCTGGAAACACACGAGGTCTGTTATCTCTTCGTAGTGAATGATTTAATAGAACTAACAGTTTGCAATTTAATAACCACATTTTCTCGGATTTCAGGCTTATTTTCAATTTTAGGTGGGAATGTTACTGAACATTAATTGCAGAGATTTTCATGCTCAATCTTTTCCATTTGAAATTTTTCGTTTAAATTGTATATGAAGGCTAATAATTGAAAATCCAAAATCAAACTTTGCATAGATTGTAACATATTTAATTTGGATTGATAAATAAAAATCCCTAGTTGAAATATTTATAGGTCTAAGTGAAGTAATTGGCTAATATCGCCAAAGAGATAACGTAAAGATTAGATAATATCAGACGTCCTGGCTAAACTGTACAACAGCCTAAGAGGAATGGAAATAAATTTTGATAATATATAATATTATATAAAATATTGAAAATTGAGGTTAGGCATAAATATTTACTGATCGGCGACCTAACGATCGACCGAGCCATACAACGTAGAATCTGACCAAACACCTTGGCAGAAATTTATTGTGGCAAAACAGTATGCAATTTGAGGAACTAAAAGTCTCACGTGGCTAATTATTGTAATGTATGAAACAACTAATAATCTATAAAAAATTACTTAGCATGTAAAGAGCATATTTAAAAACACAACAAATATAATTAAATGTATTAAGGAAGTAGGAGGTTACTGGGCGCATGAATACTGTAATAATTTGCATGCACCAATCAAATAGTGGCAATTGATAGGCGGCAATAGTGAGCCGATTCAAAAATATTTGTATATATTTCTACAAATAATAAGAATTTATAAAAAATTGTTGTATAGTCTATGTTTTGGATATGGCCCGAAGGCAAAGAAATTATTAAATATACAACATAAGTAATAACTTAATATTTTAGTACGGTCTATTTGAGCCTTGAATGGCGGAGGAATAGAATATTCAAATTTTATGCAAATTTAGAAATCGGAAATGAGAATTGTAAAATTGAGAAACGAGAACGACACTCGCCTGCCAACTACCACCATGAGAGGTCACCAAAAATTATAGAGCGTAGTACCTTGTAATAATTTAAAGTTAAATTGAATTACTAAATTTCTTATAAGACTTTGTGATGCTCTTATAAAGCAAAAGTCATTTTTAAATAATTTTGTAACCCCTTGGAAGACACGACTCCAGCTACAATAATCCAGGACCACCAGGAGTTGGATCGACATCAGCAGCTCATAAGAAAATTCCGACACGTGAGTGAAAAATATTGAAATAGTGATAGGGCGCCCTCAGTGCTTCGAAATTACATAAGAATCAAAGCTAGCTCGTCGAAAGGGTTTCTTATAAATTAAGAATTTGGTAAAAATACTTGCGCAAGTAAATATAGTATAAAAGGTATTTTATTAGATAATAACGAATCAATCCACATATCAGAAGATCTATCAATCAAAGAAGTCTAAGATCTAGGCTGTTAATACAATATTCATATGATCATTAATTTCTGCAATATAATTTGCGATAGTTTAATGTAGCTCTGATTCACTAGATGAATTGCTCTATTTATTCCTTCAGGTGCCGAATCTCGCACCCTGAGATAAAATATATATTTATTACAAAGAAATCTATTAGAAACTATAGAATTTAATATATATATATATATATATATATATATATATATATATATATATTATATATATATATATATTGGGATTACTAGTTTGTCAATTTATCATGCTGACCTAAAAATCTATTCAAATAGAATTGTCCAAGTCGACAAGTATTAGCAAGCTGATATCGCAGCTACATGCAAATAAATGCATATGATCATAAAAATGAAAGCACATGGTAACGTTTCGTGCTATAAAATTTAAAGAATAGTATTAGCCTGTGATATTTTATTGATTTCGATAATTGTTTTATCTTATATTATATATTTTTTGTCGCTCTATATATTTTTGCTCTGATTTATTTTTTGAGATATTTGTTGTATCAAATTGTTTATGGTGTACGATTTATTTTAATTCCTCAATACTATAGGATAAGTATTATATATATTTTTTTAATGAATTATCAGAATTATTGTGGAAGCTCATATCTGGGCCTATCAAGATTTTTATGAGACTGTATCCTATAAAAAACCACGACCTTTTGTTTATAATTATTAAAATATTTCATGCTCTACCGATTGATGCCAAGCAGGAGGCTAATCGTTATTTAACTATAAAAAAATAACGTGACAAGATGGAGCGGAGTTCCTGGAATTTTTACAGATATGGGACTTGTTGCAGTTGATAGAGCTTATCAATGACTATTTCAGGTATGAATTTGATCGAAATCGTTGGAGCCGTTTTCGAGAAAAACGCGAAAAACCCTGTTTTTGACAACTTTTTCGCCATTTTAGCCGCCATCTTGGATTTTATTTGATCGAAATTATTCGTGTCGGATCCTCTTAGTGGAAGGACCTTACGTTCCAAATTTCAAGTCATTCCGTTAACTGGGAGATGAGATATCGTGTACACAGACGCACATACACTCATATACACACACACACACACACACACACACACACACACACACACACACACACACACACACACACACACACACACACATACAGACCAATACCCAAATACCACTTTTTTGGACTCAGGGGACCTTGAAACGTATAGAAATTTAGAAATTGGGGTACCTTAATTTTTTTCAGAAAGCAATACTTTCCTTACCCATGGTAATTAGGCAAGGAAAGTAATGAAACGTATAGAAAACATGAATTTCGGGTACCTTGATATTTTATGGAAAGCAATACTTCCTTACCTATGGTAATAGGGCAAGGAAAGTAAAGTCATTACAAATAAATAATATTCTAGATTTCTTGTCGGCAACACAATTTGGAAATTCGGAAATTTCGTAAGAGTCTTAACTAGTTCTATTAAGACCTTATTAATATAAATAATTCTGCAAATGAAGAACAAATCTCGAACCAGAGAAGCTTATTGAAAAGCTTATTATAAAGCTTTACCAGTATACATTAAGGAAAACATTCAAATTCAAATTGATATCAGTTGACAATAATTTACAACCATATAATTCAAACTGAAATTGACATTTCATCAGAAAATTCTAATAATTCTGAACAAGAAAACTACTGCAAATGGAAATACCATCCGACATGTCAGCTATCTAAATTGGAATATTTCAAAATGTATTACAGTGATAAATTCACCTTCATTTCATTGTGATTCAGGAATGGAATTCTATGGAGTTGCAAGGATAGGAGGGAAAGGAGATGGAGGAGAAGGAAGATTATGAAAAGGAGGAGAAGTGGTCGAGGTGGTAGTGGAGAAGGTGTAGAGGATGAGGAGGAAGAGGAGGAGGAGGATGAGGGGGAGGAGGAGGAGGAGGATGAGGAGGATGAGGAGGAGGAGGAGGAGGAGGAGGATGAGGAGGAGGACGAGGAGAAGGAGGAAATCTTTTGAATGAAAGTTTTCGGAAGATACGACGAACGCCATTATCGTTAGTCGGAGGAGAATAATAAGGCATGAGAAGACGTAGATGAAGGAAAATAAGAAGATGTTGAAGAAAAAGAAGAAGAAGAAGGAGAAGAGGTTTGAACAGAGAGAAACCTACGGGAAATTAAGGGAATGCCTCTCAGGATACTTGAAACTGGAGAATAAGCAATAAGAACAGAGCGAACGGGAGAGAGTAACAAAGGAAGGAAGAGAAAGTGGAAGAGACAAAGGACAAAGTGACTGAGTAAGAAAGAGTCATGATAAACCAAGATGGAAGGAGAAGGAACATTACTCCAAGGATGCTCATATCAGTTAACTGTAGGAACCTCCTCTGTTAGTGGGACGTGCTTGGAAAAACGAATAAAATTTTCCGTGGAAAACCTTGAATGGTACAATTTCCAAACCATCTCTCAAAATGAATCTCGTAATAATTTTACTGTTGTAAATTGACTACAGAATGAAACAGTTTTCGTTACAAGTATTGTTTCATATTGGGAATTTAGAATGAATTCGTCGTTATATTCATGTAATTAATTTCACTTGAAACTAATATTTTCCTCATATATAACATCAGTGCTTTTCATACAATCACTGCTGACAGATATTATTCCTCTCTTAAAAACAACAAAAGAGTTCTCGGATCTCTTGCGCAGAGTGTTTTTTATTTATTAGAACAGTCACAAACACGATATTTGGAAAGAGAAACAGGCAATTGCCCAAAACTTCCTTGTTCTCTTATGCTGTGCATAATGTTCTATAGCAGTGCCTCTTATGCTGCTAATATCTTAGGAGAATTGTCCAAACGTTTTGTGAGTGTTAACTTGTTCACTTTTACTATATTTTGTATGTTTCGAGTGAATAAACTATCTTATTTGATTTGAATGCCTATAAAAATAATCTTATTTGATTTAAATGCCCATAAATGAAGCTATCATTCAAATACTTACTACAACATCATTCAGTATAAAATTTCTTCAATGTGGAACAGAATCCTTCTTCAACTCACTGAAAAATCAAAGCTAGTATAGAATGGAAATTTCTCATTCACAACAGTCTGTACCTAGGCTACTCATGGAAGTTCAGTGTTGAAATTATGATGCTACACTGCAAAATATAACAATTGTAGTGAATGTGAACCAAATAAATGCATGGAAAACTGACCTTTGGATCGAAGTTGAATACAATATCGCAGTTGAGCGGACATTCCAGAAATAATCATGGTATCACCGTAGAGGAACAAAAACGTTACAATATAACTTGATAAATGAGACTTAATAAATAAATAACTAAATAAATAAAGTTATTCTAAAAAAAACTCCAATATTATTCATATTCTTCACTTCATATTCATTATTATTATTATTTGATGTAAGGTATTTCTCTGTGTTTTATTATTTGTGGAAATTAATGAAAAAACAAACATAATATATCGTCAAATTCTACAGTTTTATTTGGTACAGGACCATGGTGGAATTAGTGGAAATTGTTTTTCATTACATATAAATTTGAATTTGAATTTCAAAATAAAAATACTCAAATGAACTAAACTATATAGTTTTTTCTAGGGTATTCTTACGATACTCTAAATCTACACATCGAACTATAATTGTACTATGAATATTACAAGGACTATTATCAGATATATAAAATGATTGATTGATTGATTATTTGCCTTTATTAGGGCGGAGTTAGGACTCCTGGTCCTCTCTGCCACACAACCCTAGAAATGGTGTAACAAACAAACCCGGTATCTTTATTCTTCAATAAATTTTCGAACAACCCTTCGAAATTCAAAATTCATCAGTCATATTTCGAATACGCATTCTCTGAGGGTTAATCTTTGGTGAAAACAGAAATTTTAAACTTAACCTCACTTTGGACTATTTATGTGCCAAAATCAAGGAATTGAAGAAGTTTTGGGCAATTGCCTGTTTCTCTTTCCAAATATCGTGTTTGTGACTGTTCTAATAAATAGATTGAGTCAAAAACATGTCCTTATTAAAAACAAAACTTTTATTTTAATAATATAACAACAGAAAATAAAGACCGATTCCCTCCAGTCCCCAGTTTACGTCAGTTTTCTAAAAGGTATTCGAAGGTGAATAATTTTCAGTCATGACATTTTGACAACCTATAGTAATACTGGATTTTTGATAAGAGAAATATTAGATTTGATTAGAAGGTATGGATGATTTGGAATAACATTATTTTCAGATGAACAAAAAAGTATCAGGAGAGAGGATAAATTAGTAAATTAGAGATTGAATAAAAACGTAGACTTTAATAAAGATTATGTATCATGCAGAGAACAAGAAGAGAGAGAGGACTGAGAGAGTAGAATAGATAAAAATTGCCGAGAGATCACAGGTTCAAAACTCTTAAATATTTTGAAAATATAAATTTAAGTAAACAAAACACTGTAGTCAAAGAAGTTCTATGAGGAAGATTTCCCAGTAGAGAAGTAAACTAGACAATAATTTTTTGTGTTTCTATCCCATCACAGAATTTTTAGCTTTCATTGGTTTGATATCTGAGTTCGGGAAAGGGTGACATTACAAATTACAGTTGTAATAGAATTATTGATAACGAAAAACGTTACCAAGAATTTCCCACTGTCTTGTAACCATGTTTTCCACCAGTTATCGGAAAACTCTCCATAGTTTTTCCAGCTGCTGCAATAATTGTCTCCGTCTCAGCCTGCGGGTTGACGGAGTCAGTCAAACAGGTCGGAAAATTTCTTCGGGTCGGAAAATTCACGTCACGTTGCCAAGGCTGTCGTGTGTCTTGTTAAGCGAAGGCCTGGAGGCGATTGCTCCACCACGCGTCGGTTAAGCTGGGAAATTTCTGGGAAAACCTCTTCAGTTTTCCACTGTTTTCACACTAGCACACGAGGATATAATTGACACGAGCAGTTTTTCACGATCGTCTGTTTTTCTTCCACCATCAAGCTCTATTATTTTTTCTGACTCTAAATTTTGTGAAATTTTCAGTTGGTGGTGATTCGAGAGATTTCTGACATTATTTGTAATATATTATTTATCTAAAGTATGTATTAAGTCAACCTTCAAAATTCTCAAATAATTATTATTAATTCCTGGAACAAAAATCAAGTGACGAAGCAGTTTGTGATTTCATAGACTTAACCTTCGGACAACATAAACATTCTTTCAAAATTTTGGGTTAAAAATAGTACAGGCTCAGCCTAGTTTTTTCTCCAATAACAATAATATGGAATGTTTTAGAGTTTTTTAAAATGTTTAAAAATAAATTATGTTTTTGGGAATTAATTTCGGTACAGGTGGAAATTATTGTAGAATTTTATGTTTTTTTAATAGTAGCCTACCTCTCATCGAATTTTCTTATACGATGAGGTCCGAATGGAAGAATATTTCTTTAACATTACTGTTCCTTGTCTTATTTCAAATCAAATCAAATCATTTATTGTCAAAATCACAGTGTCACAACAACGTCAATACAATTTACAGCAGTAACATAGATCAATAATTCAGATCATGCATATAAAACATGAAATCAATCATTGAAATTAGTATAAAAGAGTTCATGTACATTATATTAGTGTTGTTATCCTTGAAGGATGATTCGACGAAGCGAATGGCGCTATCCTTCTCTAGCTCCGCAACGTGGAATCATGAAATCTATTATTTAATCATTGAAGAATATATTTCCTCGGCGGATAAATTTCAAGAATGAAAAGTTAATATTTAATCAGATATACCGGATATAACAGTTAATTTTTTCATTTGTTTCCATTATAATGTAGTGTGCAATGGGTCTTGAAAGACCTGGCAATACGTTGTCATTTGTGATAAAGAATCAATAAAGAAGAACAACGAGTATGCCTTTACTCTTCTCATATCTGATGAGAAAATTATTTTCACAGGGAAAAATTCAATTTGTTGTCCACATTATTTCATAATATGCATACAATACTGATAGTAATAATACATGAAAATAGTTCTCCAGTGTTTTATAACGTGGTGAATAATTAAATATCAAATTTCAATATAGACTCATCGATTCAAATTTGAATTTGTAATATACAGCAAATCCATTAGCAACATCAATAGCATACTTCAATATTCTACGAGAATTCCATTGAAATACATTTGAATTTGAATTGTGGTAACAAAAACCAGCCTGTATTGATATCACATATTGACTCACAGTCAGCTCCCATACTAACCTACAAATAATGAACTGGGGTCACATTTTGGGGGGTTGGTTTCCCCAGGTGCCCCTTATGTGAAGGGGGTTCAAATTGTGGTCTGAGTGTAGGTCATAGTATACACTTGTGTGAGTGTGTGTACGTTTATGTGTGGGTGTGTATATGTCAATGGGGGGATCCAGGAACCCCCCGGGAGCCCCGTTCTCTTTTGATCCTCGACCCTTATACCACTCGACTAATAATAATACATCGCGTCACACAATTTCAATTCCTGCCGAGCCCCTCTCCGCACCAAAACCATTTTCAATTCCTCCCTCACCCTATTCTGTACCATCATGAATTGGGGGTGAGGTAGACGTATTAAAATCGATATTACCCCCAACTCAACATCACCGTTCTTCAATTTTACCAACTATTCATCAACCTCGTATCACCTCGTACTGTATCTTGCTTCATTGTATCTTATTATTGTAGGTTTGTATCATATCATTCTAGGCTTAACACATCATTCTAGTATGTATTTTATCATTCTAGGTTGTATATTTTATTTTATTATTTATTTATTCATTCATTGTACAAAACACCATTATCATAATATAGTTTTGGCATTGGAGGAAAAGCTAGGCTGAGCCTGTACTATTTCTCTCCAAAAGTTTTGAAAGAATGTTTAAATTGTCGAAAGTTCAAGTTTATGAATCAACGCAGTAACTCACCTGGGATTTAGTGTTTACCTAATTGTGTTTCTTGAATAATTCCAAATTTCTTACATAACTCAATATTATTCGTTAAAAGTGGTAATTGAGTGGAATATTTCTAATTAATTTATCAATTTAAGCCATCTAAATTCAAAATTTATAGTTATTTTGGACCAAAATTTTATAAAAATTGTACACGTGAAATTCTAACCTTATCTTGGACTTTGTGACCTATGAATTTGGAAGAAAAATAGCATAGAGACTACCTCATTATTTTATCTTTCAATGTTATTACATGAACTCTTTCCACTGTCGGTCTTTGTTTAGAGTGGGTTTTGAACTCCCTCACTCTATATGGTATTTTGCCCGGCGCAAATCAATTACTATGAATTGATAAAATAATTACTCTACTATAATTTCACTCACTGTGTGGATACTTATATTTCACTCACTGAACTAATAATAGTATTGAAGAAAAAGATAAAGATAGATAGATCAGGGTCGTGTGTAAGGGAATGTACGAAGTGAAAGGCAAAACAAAGGTTAATTATGAATTTATTATTGAACTTTAAATTTAAGAGAATTTATAAAATTGATTTAAGTATAGTAATGATTTAAAATATACAAGATTATTGAGTTTTCGAAAGTATTACAGTTCAAGTTTGATTTTATACAACAAAATTTAACAAACAGTTCCTATTTTAACAGGTTACTTGGAAAATAAGTAATTAAATCAAAATATTGAACAACTCTAGTTAAAAATATGATTATAGTCAAAAATAAGGGAATTGATAAATTTTAAAGAATGAATATAATTAGGGAGCCTTGCTTTAAAAAATTATTATTCGTGCTTAGAAGAAAATTTCAACTGTAAGCTTCAGGAAGTTAATTAAAATTGTGTCTTTAGATATGAATTTAAAAAGAAGTAATAATTAAGTTTGCTCTTTACTATAATGCTATAAAATTTGATATACTTATTTGGGCTTTTTAGGGTGGGGTGGTGTGGATTTGAAATGAGAAAAATTAAAAATTCTAAATACAATCTTTACCTGGCTCAGTCAATTCCCTATAGGATAATTGAAGTCTGAGACCGGGAAAGGGTGACATTACAAATTACAGTTGTAATAGAATTATTGATAACGAAAAACGTTACCAAGAATTTCCCACTGTCTTGTAACCATGTTTTCCACCAGTTATCGGAAAACTCTCCATAGTTTTTCCAGCTGCTGCAATAATTGTCTCCGTCTCAGCCTGCGGGTTGACGGAGTCAGTCAAACAGGTCGGAAAATTTCTTCGGGTCGGAAAATTCACGTCACGTTGCCAAGGCTGTCGTGTGTCTTGTTAAGCGAAGGCCTGGAGGCGATTGCTCCACCACGCGTCGGTTAAGCTGGGAAATTTCTGGGAAAACCTCTTCAGTTTTCCACTGTTTTCACACTAGCACACGAGGATATAATTGACACGAGCAGTTTTTCACGATCGTCTGTTTTTCTTCCACCATCAAGCTCTATTATTTTTTCTGACTCTAAATTTTGTAAAATTTTCAGTTGGTGGTGATTCGAGAGATTTCTGACATTATTTGTAATATATTATTTATCTAAAGTATTAAGTCAACCTTCAAAATTCTCAAATAATTATTATTAATTCCTGGAACAAAAATCAAGTGACGAAGCAGTTTGTGATTTCATAGACTTAACCTTCGGACAACATAAACATTCTTTCAAAATTTTGGGTTAAAAATAGTACAGGCTCAGCCTAGTTTTTTCTCCAATAACAATAATATGGAATGTTTTAGAGTTTTTTAAAATGTTTAAAAATAAATTATGTTTTTGGGAATTAATTTCGGTACAGGTGGAAATTATTGTAGAATTTTATGTTTTTTTAATAGTAGCCTACCTCTCATCGAATTTTCTTATACGATGAGGTCCGAATGGAAGAATATTTCTTTAACATTACTGTTCCTTGTCTTATTTCAAATCAAATCAAATCATTTATTGTCAAAATCACAGTGTCACAACAACGTCAATACAATTTACAGCAGTAACATAGATCAATAATTCAGATCATGCATATAAAACATGAAATCAATCATTGAAATTAGTATAAAAGAGTTCATGTACATTATATTAGTGTTGTTATCCTTGAAGGATGATTCGACGAAGCGAATGGCGCTATCCTTCTCTAGCTCCGCAACGTGGAATCATGAAAATCTATTATTTAATCATTGAAGAATATATTTCCTCGGCGGATAAATTTCAAGAATGAAAAGTTAATATTTAATCAGATATACCGGATATAACAGTTAATTTTTTCATTTGTTTCCATTATAATGTAGTGTGCAATGGGTCTTGAAAGACCTGGCAATACGTTGTCATTTGTGATAAAGAATCAATAAAGAAGAACAACGAGTATGCCTTTACTCTTCTCATATCTGATGAGAAAATTATTTTCACAGGGAAAAATTCAATTTGTTGTCCACATTATTTCATAATATGCATACAATACTGATAGTAATAATACATGAAAATAGTTCTCCAGTGTTTTATTACGTGGTGAATAATTAAATATCAAATTTCAATATAAACTCATCGATTCAAATTTGAATTTGTAATATACAGCAAATCCATTAGCAATATCAATAGCATACTTCAATATTCTACGAGAATTCCATTGAAATACATTTGAATTTGAATTGTGGTAACAAAAACCAGGCTGCATTGATATCACATATTGACGCACAGTCAGCTCCCATACTAACCTACAAATAATGAACTGGGGTCACATTTTGGGGGGGTTGGTTTCCCCAGGTGCCCCTTATGTGAAGGGGGTTCAAATTGTGGTCTGAGTGTAGGTCAATAGTATACACTTGTGTGAGTGTGTGTACGTTTATGTGTGGGTGTGTATATGTCAATGGGGGGATCCAGGAACCCCCCGGGAGCCCCGTTCTCTTTTGATCCTCGACCCCTTATACCACTCGACTAATAATAATACATCGCGTCACACAATTTCAATTCCTGCCGAGCCCCTCTCCGCCACCAAAACCATTTTCAATTCCTCCCTCACCCTATTCTGTACCATCATGAATTGGGGGTGAGGTAGACGTATTAAAATCGATATTACCCCCAACTCAACATCAACCGTTCTTCAATTTTACCAACTATTCATCAACCTCGTATCACCTCGTACTGTATCTTGCTTCATTGTATCTTATTATTGTAGGTTTGTATCATATCATTCTAGGCTTAACACATCATTCTAGTATGTATTTTATCATTCTAGGTTGTATATTTTATTTTATTATTTATTTATTCATTCATTGTACAAAACACCATAATCATAATATAGTTTTGGCATTGGAGGAAAAGCTAGGCTGAGCCTGTACTATTTCTCTCCAAAAGTTTTGAAAGAATGTTTAAATTGTCGAAAGTTCAAGTTTATGAATCAACGCAGTAACTCATCTGGGATTTAGTGTTTACCTGTTTGTGTTTCTTGAATAAAATTCCAAATTTCTTACATAACTCAATATTATTCGTTAAAAGTGGTAATTGAGTGGAATATTTCTATTAATTTAAGCCATCTAAATTCAAAATTTATAGTTATTTTGGACCAAAATTTTATAAAAATTGTACACGTGAAATTCTAACCTTATCTTGGACTTTGTGACCTATAAATTTGGAAGAAAAATAGCATAGAGACTACCTCATTATTTTATCTTTCAATGTTATTACATGAACTCTTTCCACTGTCGGTCTTTGTTTAGAGTGGTTTTGAACTCCCTCACTCTATATGGTATTTTGCCCGGCGCAAATCAATTACTATGAATTGATAAAATAATTACTCTACTATAATTTCACTCACTGTGTGGATACTTATATTTCACTCACTGAACTAATAATAGTATTGAAGAAAAAGATAAAGATAGATAGATCAGGGTCGTGTGTAAGGGAATGTACGAAGTGAAAGGCAAAACAAAGGTTAATTATGAATTTATTATTGAACTTTAAATTTAAGAGAATTTATAAAATTGATTTAAGTATAGTAATGATTCAAAATATACAAGATTATTGAGTTTTCGAAAGTATTACAGTTCAAGTTTGATTTTATACAACAAAATTTAACAAACAGTTCCTATTTTAACAGGTTACTTGGAAAATAAGTAATTAAATCAAAATATTGAACAACTCTAGTTAAAAATATGATTATAGTCAAAAATAAGAGAATTGATAAATTTTAAAGAATGAATATAATTAGGGGAGCCTTGCTTTAAAAAATTATTATTCGTGCTTAGAAGAAAATTTCAACTGTAAGCTTCAGGAAGTTAATTAAAATTGTGTCTTTAGATATGAATTTAAAAAGAAGTAATAATTAAGTTTGCTCTTTACTATAATGCTATAAAATTTGATATACTTATTTGGGCTTTTTAGGGTGGGGTGGTGTGGATTTGAAATGAGAAAAATTAAAAATTCTAAATACAATCTTTACCTGGCTCAGTCAATTCCCTATAGGATAATTGAAGTCTGAGACCAAAAACTCACTCCTACACTGAACACTGTCCAAAATCCAAGACACTCACAGCAACTAACTGCAACTAACCTGCAAGACAGGGTCTGCCTGTTTAGAACCACGATTTTCCTCCCCTCATCACCCTTCGCCCTCTAGCTCCGCCTACACTCAAACTCTTCAGCCTAATATTCTGCTTACAAATTGGATTCAAATATCAATTTGAATTCACTATAATGTTTATTATGTTATATCATTTTAAAATATGGCTCCCCTTCATAATTAAAACAAATGATATCATATATTTTATCAATATTTAAACTCTGAAGTTTGGATACTGACAATTGAATGCATTGATTTGATTAATACAGTAATCAATCTTATAAATCTGATATGGCAAATACTTCAATAATGAATACATGAAATGAACAGAATACGATGTCATACAGTACATCATTACAATCGAGTTGAATAAATCAAATTAATAAGATACCAATCAATTACTACTTAATCAATTAAGCAGGTTTCTTATACTCATTGTCAACATGTTTCAATCAAATATACCTAATTTATTCTATTTACAAATTTGTCCTTAGCCTATGAATTCGGATTCAACTAACTTAATTAGCTTATAATAATTATTGAATTATAATTTATTATATAACATTATATTTGTTGAATACTTTATACATATAGCCTAATCTATTTCATGCCCTAGTTTATAAATACATTTACTCATATATCATGTTTATCGTTTTATGTGATCACCATTCAAATAACTGATCATCAAATAATTGCTTCAATAATATTCATATGCTGACCACGTGGTAAAATTGTAGCATATGCTGACCACGTGGTTACATTGAAAACTACATATCTATATTTACTTCTCTCCTAACTATATATCTATATCGCTATTCACAATCTTCATTTACCTGCCATCAACTTATGCTATAGATATATACAAGGATTGACACAAAGCACAGTGGGCCATGTGGTTTCTATTGTAAACGTGTCTGTGACTGACGTTACTGTTATCATATATTGTTAGCAATTTTCTATGACAGAATGATTTTGGTTTCAAACTATTTTGAAAAGAATAATGACCCCAGCGTCTGTCTAGGTAGGCTATTCAAATGGATTCTCAATAGTTTCGAGAAACGGTTCTTTTTATTATTCTAGCTCTTCGAGCGTTCATATTCTTAAATACAATATGTTCAGAGCACGTGTTGCAACAAATAACAGAAATCTACAATTTTTAAATTTTAGGAGAACACGTGGTCGCCATTTGTGGCTCATACATTAGTGTTATTTGCATTGTAAATAAATAAATAAGACACACTGCTTCATCACTTGATTTTCGGTTCAGGAATAATGATTTGAAAATTTTGAAGGTTGGCTTAATACTTTGAATGAATCATTACCATTAATTGAAAATTTTACAAAATTTAGAGTAATGCAAACTCAAATTCAAATGCGAACTGGATGAACGTTTCTATATTATTTTTCCTTTCCATTCATCATCTTCTCCTCTCTATTTACATTCTTCTTCCTCTCTTATCATACTGCAAAGGTGCGAATAGAAAGAGAAAGTTGCGATGAACATTGGTGCCACTGGAGACTAAACAGATATTATAAATAGACTAAATAGATATGGAAGAACGCTAGCGAGGTCGAATGCACATATCGACCTGACTGTTTGTGCATACCTTCCTAAAGCCACGTATACAACATAGTTGTTAACTGAGATTTCAACAAATTTCGGCAATTTGATGTCAATTTTTTAAAAGCACAGCAACATTAAACTTGTTTTCTGTAGGAAAAATCTACAACTTTTTCGAAGTGAACTACATCTTGTTTTACAACTCTGATGTAAACGTGTCTTAAGAAAAACGTGGTTGAAGAGAACCCAGTGAAAATAACAGGAAAAATACTTTGATCTTCTTCCAACATATCGAAAATTATTCTCTCTTTCGATCTTATTTATCTTTATCTTTAGCGTATCCCCAAACCACAATTAATTCAATCAAATTCAAACCGATTGATTCCATTACTGTGCATGATGTACGAACCGCCATTTATGTGACGTTTGAATGAACCGCTAATTGTGGGAGTGGCTTGTCTTGGCCAATGGCAGTCGTCTACCTTAATAGGTCAGTCATCTACCAATCGTATCGCTTATTCCTTACTACTTCATATTATATTCTGGTTTTTTGTCATTGATACATTTTTTGGACTCAAAATAGTGTGTGAATTGAGTTATAATTTACATAACCTCTAGACTGTGTATTCCAAATTAAGGTTTGAAGCAGTTTTGGGCGAATGTCTGTTGTTTTTACCTGCATTGTATCTATTGTCTATGAATAAATGAAATGAAATGGTTTTGACAATTGTGTAAGAAACGAAGCTGTTAATCCAATGAATGGTTCTGATAACTTCAATATTCTATCTATTAAATTATTATTCACTTTTTGCTGTGATAATTTTCAAAAGATAAAATAATAATGTGGAATACTATTGGATAGTGACTACTGGAACCGGTATTGCATTATTCGTTCTCATTTTTTGGCATTCACCGACTGGATTATTAGTAGTTCTGTGAACAGTAGACCTCACGCAGTATTCTCATCCAAAAGTACCTGATTGAAACTATAGACCTTATGGAAATACAGCAATAGACTGGCTTCTCCACACATCTGTGTAATCACTTGTCAGCTGATTTATGATGAATAATTCTATAGTCTGATTTTTACTCTAATATTGGCGTATGAAGGAGGCTCCTTTTTCCTTTTATATTATCCTTGAAATGCAAAATTTCTAAAAACCTTGTATATACGTCGACGCGCAATTAAAAAAGGAACATACCTGTCAAATTTCATGAAAATCTATTACCGCGTTTCGCCGTGAATGCGCAACGTATAAACATTTAAACATCAAGAGAAATGCCAAACCGTCGACTTGAATCTTAGACCTCACTTCGCTCGGTCAATTAGAAAAGAGAAACAGGAAAAATTCAAGTCCACTTGTATCCTTAAAATGAGTCTGATGATCAATAATTAAATTTTGAAATATATTCTGATGTCAACTAATATGAATATATTTACATTTTATGCATACAAAATATGAAAAATGTTCATGTTATTGAAGATATAAGAGGATAGGATGAGAAAAATGTATATGTCGAAATTTTTCCCCTTGCTCAAGAAAACCGCAAAACATAAATGTGACAGGAATTTTCAATTAATTAATCATCAGGCTTAATGAGTAGTGTTACTATAGTGTTACTTAGTGTACTATTAGTGTTAATGATGAATTGGATGATTCAATGTGATGAAACCCAATGAAATACGCGATTCGAAATCATTTTGCATTGTTTTAATAGCTTGTATTGGTTGAATTTTCAGTCTATGATAATTATCACAATAATAATATATTTTATTAGTAATATCAGTTGATTATCAGGCATTAGAAAGGTATCAATAAACAAGTTACAACTTCCCAATAACTTTACTCCTATCAAAGTCAACACACCTAGAAACTTTTCAAAACAGGAAATTTCGTCAATTACTTATTCTAAATAATAATATATTTCATTAGTAATATCAGTTGATTATCAGGCATTAGAAAGGTATCAATAAACAAGTTACAACTTTCCAATAACTTTACTCCTCTCCAGAGTCATCACACCTAGAAACTTTTCGAGACCGGAAATTTCGTCAATTACTGCAATATAACTTTGTTGACTTATTGACTTTGCAAACAATACAGCAGTGAGCAGTGAACACTGTCCCCATGAGTTGGATAGAACTTGGCCCAGGAATGTCCCATCCTGTTATTAAGAAAGTTTTCTCAATTCCCAAGTCCAAAGTCAAATCAAGCCTTCTGTTGCTACTCTAAGTTTCAACCGAGATACGATTCGTTTCAACTCGGCAGTGTGTACGGATGTGTGAATAAAAGTGAATCTTATGAACCTTATACTTGTGTATAATGCTCGAGGGAAAGGGAAATACAAATATCGTTTGAACTAGGAATAAATCTATACCATAATAAAGGAAAGTCAAGTCTGAAATAAACTATAAGAAACGAATGTATAAGTATAGAGAAACGATAGCATAAGTAGATATCCCATGGTATAGGACGTTTATGTCGCAAGTTTTACTGTTATCCCAAGCCGATAGTTCACGTTCTTTCCAATACTATGCAGCTGTGTGACGCTGGTAGTCTCTCAAATTGTGAAGTTCATACACTATCACCCCAACAAAACAGTAAAAATTGACAATAATCGACAGTAATCGGCTTGAGATAACAGTAAAAGCTGCAACATGAATTCCCTATAACATGGGATATCTACTTACGCTATTTTTTCTCTATGGTATAAGTCTGTTGTTCATTTCCCAATCACCCATAGTTGAGAATGATATTGTATCTATCAATATATATATATATATATATATATATATATATACAAATAAAGGCATATACACGTACGGGATAGGAAAATTATGTTTGACGCATCATCACGTCTGAACTACTGGACTGATTCACTTTGAAATGTTCCTTATATAGATTCTTGATCAGCCGAGGATGGTTATACCGTTATAGGCATATTTTCAATTCTTCAAGATTTCATTACGTCTAGTTTTCAGTTTGTCAAGTTTAGAAATGGACCCTTGCAGAGCACGGGTTACCTGATAGTCTATAATAAAATAAAGGAAAGAATTGGCTTATACACGTACGGGATAAAAAAGTTATGATTGAGGCATCATCACGTCTGAACTACTGGACTGATTAACTTTAAATGTTGCATATAGATTCATAATTTACCAGGGATGGTTATAGGCATATTTTAAATTCTTTAAGATCTTAGTAGGTCAAGTTTGTCAAGTTCTTAATGGAACCATTGGGGAGCACAGGTTACCTGCAGATTTATCAATAAAGAGTCTTCAGCTCAATTCAATATCTTGCTGACTTGACATTTGCGAACAGTTTATTCAGGTTTGTAAAGATTTCTGTCTATTTTAATTGAAAAGGAGAATATCGTTTTCTACTAGGAGATATGATTGAGATAGTCTTTTTTTCTTTAGGGATACTTTTGAATATAAATAAAACTATGAATCAGAATACCCTTTTTTAAAATTATTTCGTCATGACATGTTTCGGGTTTATAATGCCATTTTTTTATTATGATTAAGATATAATGAGAGATTTTGTAATCATCGTCTAAATAAATATTGTCAAAAAATCTACTTCATGTTAATAAAAAAAAGTTCCATGACATCAATATTTACTCTACAAACTTACACAAGTTTGTCAAGTTTTTACTTAGACCCTTGCATAGCACGGGTTGCTTTGGGGAATATAAATGCTTATTCATTTATATATTCATTAACAGAGCCGCGAATTGTGAAATAATACAATATGATGGGAAAAGAGCAATAAACTGAAACCAAAACTGTCTCTTTCCCAAACTTTTTAAAGATACAAGTTTCCAAAACAATATAGTTGAGTATTTATTTATCTCTTCCACTATTCCTCATGGTTCCTTCTTAAGAAATCCTTCTCTCATTTCTACATTATACCTCATTCCTTTATTTTTTCAGTATTCCTTATTATTTCCACTTTCTTACCACTTCTCTCTTCCACTTACTCTGTCTTTCTTATCCATGAATATTCCCTTTCTCTACCATTTTTTATCACATTTTACTTATCCACTGCATTACCAATTTTTTCATTTTTCAATTTTAGCTTCTTTTAAAACTTCATCTATTTCGAATTTTTATACAGTAATTCGCAATTTCGCGTAATTAATTGAATTAGTGGATGGGCACATCACAAATTGGAAATAATGATTATTCTTCTCTTTGATCATTTCTCAAAGTTCCTTTCTAGAGTCCCTTCTCTAGATTTAGAGAAGATTTAATATGTATTTAATATTTCAATATGATGGGAAAAGGGCAAGAAACTGAAACCAAAACTGTCTCTCTCCCAAATGTTCAAAGATGAAAGTTTTCAAAACGATATGAGTAAGTGTTTATCTCTTCCACTATTTCTCATAGTTCCTTCTTAAGAAATCCTTCTCTCATCTCTACATTACACCTCATTCCTCGCTTTTACTCAGTATTTCTCATTACTTCCACTCTCTTAACACTTCTCTTTTCTATTTACTTCGCCTTTCCATATCTCATTACATTACAATTCTCCATTGCATTACCAATTTTCACTTTTCAAAATTTTTCTTCTCTCAAAATATTTCCCTTTCCATATTTCAATGTACAGTAATTCGCACACTGAAACAATTGAATAATAAATACTTTGAATAATATATATTCTTCTCCTTCACCATGTCCCATGATACCTTCCTAGAGTCCCTTCTCTTTACACCTCATCCCTTGCTATAATTCTCTTCAAATTGAATAGCTACCATTTTGAAATATTCTTCTCACTTTAGAGTATCACTTTTTATTAAAATTTTGGAGAAGAATGGTATAGGCTCAGCCCAGTTATTCTTCCATGATCATAATCAGGAGTATATTATGATTATAATGTTATGTAAAATAAATTGAATGAATAAATGGAATAAATTCAGTGTTTTCCATGATTCACACTTTCTCCCACTTCTGTCACCTTCTAACTTTGTCTTTCTCCTTCTTTTTCCCTCTCTTTATCTATCTAGAAGCAGAGGTTATTGACCTTGCTTACCATGAGACCTGGCACCAGGTTCACTTTATGAAAAACATGTCACTTCTTTACAACAGAGAAGCAATACCTGTCAATTTTTACACATGAGTCAATATCGCTATTTTTTTCTTTCAAATATCATGTCCTTGTCCAGTCGAGGATGAAAGTCTTCATCTTGAAACTAACATGGAAGACTATATTGAACTTAACTGTCAATATTATGGAGAGTCTCAATATAAATGGAGAGTACCAGTTTTTACAACAGACAACGAAAAAATCTCGAACTACATTTTCCTCAATAAATATCACTCTCTGAAACATGATACTGTAGTTATTCTTCCCTAATTTTCTTTCCCCTTTTTTGGTTATCTTCCTTTTTGGTTCACATTTGTTTCTCCAAACTTTTCCCCCTCAGGATAAGTTGTTGCTGGAATGGGAACTGCTTTAATCAGGGGGAAAATGGCGGATCTCGTTATAAAATCAGCACCTGATTACCATTGGTTTGCTATGCTTGTCTGTCATTGGACAGAGCAAATTGCTTCTATCTCATGGAGTTGGTCCTCCAACTCATACCAAAACGTTTTAGGGCCGGTTTCCGAGCTCGGGATTTGGCTAAGTCCTAGACTTTAAACAGCTGGATTCAGAAAATTGGATTTCCTCAGTCATTGTCATAGTCACGTTTGAATTGAATATCAAAAAACTAGAAAATTAAACACAAAATAGAATAAAGAGAAAATAGTGTAAAGTTTCAGCTATTTTGAATTATTAAGAAATGTTTAATTTCGTCAAGGAGAAACGTTTAAAATTTTAGAAATGAGGAAATAAAAACTGTGACTACGCCCCGTTTTGGAAAGCTAATTTTCTGACTCCAGCAGTTTAAAGTCTATGACTTTGCCAAATCCCGATCTCGGAAACCGGCCCTAAATGTAATATCATCGCTATTAAAAATATAATGAGGCAATAAATAAATAATAAAATGAATTACTAGAGTTCTGGTAATTTCAAATTTTCTCATATTTCATTCATAGTCTACTCATTCTATCAATATCTCGTAACTGTACTGTTTAAAACAACTTCAATACCAGACTAATTAATCTTCTATAATTTCCACACTGCAGATGACACCATAGATGTTGAAACATGTTTTTTATCTGAACTATAATAAAGGAAAGAACTGGCTTAGAAAGAAACTGGCTAAGGAAAGAGCGTACAGGATAGGAAAATTATGTTTGACGCATCATCACGTCTGAACTACTGGACTGATTAACTTGAAATTTCGCATAACGATTCTTAACTAACCGAGGATGGTAACAGGCCTATTTACAATTCTTCATGATTCCACTCGGTCAAGTTTTCAGTTTGTCAAGTTTTGAAAAAGACCCTTGCGGAGCACGGGTTACCTGATAGTTTTTCAATAAATTTTTAATATTTTTAGGCAACATTCCAGTGTTTCATTATAGATAAATATCACTACATCTCACCAACGACAGTATCTGAAGCCTAATTCATTTTTCGGGCTATTTTTCACAGAAAGAAACCAACCCACATAGAACTGCTAGAACTTAGAATGAACAACAGTGACAGAAGAAAATAAATAGCAATAACAATTTATCAGTTTCAGAATTTTCGTAGTTCGGTCACGATCGCATTATTTCAAGGGAAGAGAAGCAGTTCATAAGTGAGGCAGTGGGAAGAGGCAAAACTGAAGAGATGTAGGAGAAGAAGATTAGGAGGGGGGGGAGAAACATAAGCGTGTAGAGGAGAAGGAGGTGGTTGAGGAAGCGGATGAGGGGATGGACGAGTTGAAGAAGGTGGAGCCGAAGAAGGTGGAGAAAGATGAGGATGAGGAGGAGGAAGCAGAAAAAGAGGATCAGGTGGAGGAGAAAGAGGAAGAAGCGGATGATGAAAGGATAAATGGGAGGAGAAAGAGAAGGATGAGCAGGAGAAGGACGGGGAGGAAGAGGGAGGAGAAAAAGATGAGGAGGAGACAGAGGAATAGAAGGAGAGGAAGGAGGAGTAAGATGAGGAGGAGGAGTGGATGAAGAAGAAGAAGAATGATGAGAAAGAATAAGCAGAAGTGGAAAAAGAAGTAGGTCAAACAATTGGAGAGGAAAACAGGAAGAAAATAATAAGAATTAGGATGACAGAGAACAACGATGTCGAAAACAGAGTTGAAACGGAGATGGTTCTTCAGAGATTGAGAAAGAAGATTTATTTTTGGCGGTTTGATGGGATTGATGTTGTGGAAGAAATTCATACTGAATACTGTAGCCTTCCCAAAATATTTGCAGTAGAATAATAAAATGATAGATAATTCGTTTATTGAGGAATGAGAGACTAGTATCAATATATCCAGTTTATTGTAGATAATGGTGTAACAACCGAAGCTGATTGCTCCTAATTAAAATAAAACAGGTTGAGGCTATGTCATTCTCAAGTATTCTTATTACATAATGGATAATAAATCATTCAGAGTTACCCAATTTACAGAAAAGTTCCACAGGCTTACGCCCAAAACGTTTCCAATTCTAATTTTTACCGTGGGGTGCCATCTGACCGAATCCCAAAACGTCGAAAAGTATACTTTCCCATATGGTTGACTAGCCGTCAGGCTCGCTTCGCTCGCCATATCCGTCTAGCCGGGGGCTCCGCCCCCTGGACCCCCGACTGGATCGTTCAAGAATGAGATCAGCATTTTTATCATATGTTAGGACGATCCAGTCGGGGGACCAGACTAAACGTCTGGCTAAACGGATATGGCAAGCGAAGTGAGCCTGACGGCTAGTAATATAATATTCCCAGGAATATCTGTGATTGAAGTAGCAATGCCTAATCAATTTTTCCGCGATAAAAATGTATTTCAATCTTCAACTTGGTGCCAACCTAACAAAGTCAACTCAACTTAATGCCAACCTGACAAAATTATTAATTTAGTTACCAGTTAACAACTGTTTCGAAGAGGTACTCTCTCTAGATTATAGTTCTATATTAACATATGGTATGGACATTTTTCAATTATAATTGAGAGAATAAGAAGAATATACATGCTAAAAGACGAACTTTAAACCCTTAAAAACCACCCTTAGAGTTAAAATATTGCCAAAAGATTTCTTAGTGCGCCTCTAAAGGGCCAACTGAATATACCTACCAGATTGGAACGTTTTTGGTCCGGTAGATTTTTAGTTTTGCGAGTGAGTGAGTGAGTCAGTCAGTCAGTGAGTGAGTGCCATTTCGCTTTTATATATATCCCATCTAGCCGATGAGATTCGATCATTTGCTACTAACTACTAAACTTTTCTACCAAATAATCTACCAAATGAGAATCGGTCATTTGGCATGCCACCATTTTTACAACAGTCCAAATATAGCTGGGTTATGTGCCACTTCAACATTCTTCAATTACACACTCAATTTACAATTCAAAACAGAAAAAATCATTTATAAATTGAAATAATACTTTTTAAAATAATAAAACTATTTTTCGCCACACCGCACAGAAATCAGCTGTTTTTCAGTCCCTATGTAGATCTGAAAGACCTTGTTTGCAGACGACTCTCGTCTGACGTCAAAAAGGGTTTCTTTTCCGGTCTAGGCCAGAAAGTGGTCACTTTCCAGCCGCTCATGGAAGTCCGTATTTAATGAGTCATCCGCTAGATCGGGCGAGTGTCCACTTATCTGAAGTCGCCATGATTTCGAATCAAACTAGTTCAGCATTCGCTTCGCAACCATTTTTATTCAATTATTTATTGTTGATTAGCGCATTCCGAATTTTCAAAAATGCTTGAAGATGACGACGCCCGTGATATTCCAAGTGAAATTTTAAAAGAATCTGAAATCCTGACTGCAAATCTTCTACCACTAAAGAGATAGGTACGATAACAAGTATTCTTTATTTTGTCAGCAATACCTGTAGTGTGGCGAAAAATATCATTCGCACCACGTGCAAAAATGTTTTTCCGGCTCTCAATCTTTTCTAGTCCTCGGCCTAAGGCCTTGGACTTGAAAACCGATTTCGAGCCGGAAAAATATCATTTTCTGCTCTAGGTGCGAAATATACTAAAATTTGAGATCCGAAAGACAAACCAAAATAAAGACAACGGAATACAGAATAAAGACAGAGGAAAAGAGACGGAGAAAAACAAATATAAAAGAAACATGAGAGGAAGTGAGTGAGAGTTAGGAGAAGAGGACAAATATTGAGCAAGAAGTAATAGAACAATATGAGTGTAGAGGGAGTGTGTAGGAAGTGCTAATATCATGAGATGGTTGCCTCCATAATGACCTTGACATTCACAGCTTTGAACTCGGAGCGTCCTTGTCAAATATTCTGTCTAGTAAGCGAGACGCCTTATCACTTTTTCCTCTCTCACTTACTCTCTCATTCACTCTTTCTCATTCTCACACTCTCACTCACTCTCTATCTATCTCTCTTCCGTGTCTCTGACTCTCTCACTCACTCTCTATCTATCTCTCTTCCGTGTCTCTGACTCTCTCACTCACTCTCTATCTATCTCTCTTCCGTGTCTCTGACTCTCTCACTCACTCTCTATCTATCTCTCTTCCGTGTCCCTCATACTCTCTCACTCACTCTCTATCTATCTCTCTTACTCTCTCACTCACTCTCTATCTATCTCTCTTCCGTGACTCTCTCCTCTCTCTCACTCTACCTCTCCCTTACTCTTTCTCATTTTTTGCAACCTTCATCATAACTGAACCAAGGCCACAAAAATATTTACTATCACTGTTTCCACTGGATCGCCTATTCCGTTATCGCGAACTTGGAACTTGGAGAAAAGATTTTGGTAGTTTGGGTAAATTTGAGCTTGAAATGTTCAAGAACCTGCACTTTCATAATTCCTGCAATTCCCACTAATAAAATAAAAAAACAGGTTTTTTCATCACATAAGGGCTTATTATTCAAGAAGCATAGTGATAGTACTCTTATAGTAGAGTGGGTATGTAGACCCCTTTTTGAACTTGAAAGACTGAAACTTCTCCCATATTTTATGATAATCTCTGATAAACTATGAGGCTGCAAATAATTTTTCCTCCACCTACTGTCTAAAGTACTTACTTTACTCCCTGAAACATAATACTAAAGTGTCACTTTTTCGCTCTAGGTAGTAAAAAACAGAAAAACTCCCTAGGGAGTAAAAGTGACTCCATTTGAATAACATGGGAAGCATCTCTATTTAAAAAACTTACATGGTAATAGGTTAGAAGGTCTAAGCTCAGATGAGAAAGCGTAATAGAGGTGTCTGTCATTGAGTCAACTGAATTCAATACCACAACCAGAAATTTGATCAACTCATGAAATATATGTTTGTATGATATTATATTCTTAATATTGGTAGACAATAAAAATTTATACAATTTTTAAAATATTTTATTCTATTCAAAATACCAGCCAACAAATATTTTTGATCTGCATTCTGCAATTCAAATCTGAACCGCGTGATCTGGAGTCAGCCATTTTTGGTAGCTCAGCTGATATGATTGTTACAACTTTGGCCGATAGATAGCGCAATCAGCAGTGCCTATCAGACGACCGGTTTTTAGGTTTTAGTTTTTAGGTTATGTTGTTAGGAAACATTGTCACCAATACGTAAGTTATTAGAATGATTTAATTTGCAGTTTCTATAAAAAAATGTAGATGGAGGAAAAATGTTGTGTACATCACGAGCAAAAAATACTTTTTCTCCCTCAGGAAAATTGTTGCCCTCGGCTTCGCCTCGGGCTTCAAACTTTTTCCCTCAGGGAGAAAAAGTCGTACTTTTCACTCTAGATATACAAATAACTATTTCATATTCAGCTCGATTATTGAAAAACCATGAAAAATTGAAATTAATGATTGACCTGCAAGTCTATAATAATATAATGAAGGAGAGAATTGGCTTATACAGGTAGGGGATAGGTAATTTGTGAATGACACAACATCACGTCTGATCTATTGAACTGATTAACTTGATATTTTGCAAATAGATTCTCAATTTACCGAGAATGATTTAGGCCTATTTCAAATTCTTCAACGTTTCAGTAGGTCAAGTTTCTAATTGGACCCTTTCGGAGCACTGGTTACCTGCTAGTTATCTATTAAAATGTATTATTGAAAGATAAATTATTAGTTTGACTCACCGTGCACTCATTCTCGCCAACATAGCAGAAATCCCCAGACGCCGATGTGGGAGACCAAAGATGATCTCCGTTGACAGCTGTCTCACTCCAATCAGGCGTCGCTCTCACAGCTCTCTCACTTCCTCCTCCTCCTCCTCCCACTCCACCGCCTCCTCCACTCTCCCCACCAACCGCTTTCCTGCGAATACGAGGGCCAAACAATAAGTAAAGAGATCATCTCAAGGACAAATACAAACAATGATGAAGATAAAAAAATGAGAAAAGTGTTTAAAAATTATTGTGGTGTATATTATATATATATTTTTTTTTTTGTGTAGTTGAGAAGTTGATATTGTGGTAATTATTCATATTGAATGAAAAAGACTAAGAAATTGTCAAAAAACACTGATTTATTGATAATTAGAAAGACCGGTTTCGGTTATTACACCATTGTCAATCTCTGATAAACTCAGATCTCAGTTTATCAGAGATTGACAATGGTGTAATAACCGAAACCGGTCTTTCTAATTATCAATAAATCAGTGGTTTTTTGACAATTTCTTAGTCTTTTTCATTCAATATTATATTTTCAACTGTCAAAAACAGACGTTGATAAAATCAAAATCCATTCATGGTGGATGACAGTGAACGAAAATATTCATCGGGCTCATCAATAATGAAAATTATTTAATTAAAAATGAAATAAATTGGTGTGAGAAAGATGAGTGTTTGATTAAGTTCATATGAATATTATTATCATCTTGACCAATACTAAGCTTCATTGAGTGAAGTTTTTTTATCAGACCTCGATGTATGAAATGTATTAAGGAGATGATATTTTGTATTATGTTTGGTCATGAATTTATTGAATTGATTGATTGATTATATTCCATTGTAAGTTGATATTTATGGTAATTAATATAGATGAAGAATATGTAGATTTCTATTATTACATTGCTATGATAAGAGATAAATGAATAAGATGACTGGACTTTTCAGATTTTTCAGATATGTAGATTTCTATTATAACATTGTAACATATATTATGATAAGAGATAAATAAATAAGATCACTGGACTTTTCAGATTTTTCATATATGTAGATTTCTATCATAATATTGCTATGATAAGAGATAAATAAAATAAGATGACTGGACTTTTTAAACGTGAGAGTGGAATCTTTGATTGGAAATGATGAAATTACAGTAATTGGATAGTAGTAACTTGGTAAAGTCAATTATCCCACATGTAGGATATACCTGCATCCATTAAATTTCTTCTGAAATGAGAGATTATTGACATCAGAATACTATTCATACACTTTTCTATGTATTTGAACACGACATAAAGTCAATTATCAAGTAAATAATTAAAAACTTTTACTTACTGACTGAAGTACTTTCAATCGTCTAGCGATCATTTTCAACAGTCATATTTTGTTTGATGAGGAGAGAAAATATTTTTCATATTTTGTTTGAAGAGGGGTACATGTTAAACAGTGTTCACTCACTAACATCGATTAGTATAATGCCTTTGCATAGTGATTATGGTAAACTAATCTATCATGTACTAAGATAATGTATATGGTAATGACCATTATCAATATCTAATGGATGATAATGATGCATATTAATTTTCTATATTATACACATGAGTTTAAATCAATCATATATAAAAAATTGGACTACATAAAAAAATCATTCCATAGACGAGTTTATTTACAATTGAAAATTGAGATAGTATAATAGAGTGAAATAAATAATTATTGATATCAATACAAGCCAATATTTTGAATTGGCACTCAAAACGAAATAATTGTATGAATGATAATTGACGATTTAAATTATGTATCAAACTTTATAATTACCAAATTCCATTACTGAATGAGTACTACAACATAATAAAATCGATAGATAATCATTATAATAGGAAAACAAAGATATTGTCAAATTTCACTAAAAATTTATTAAAAACTTTAAAACAGAACCATGGTTTCACGTAGTTAACCAACGCATCATCAGCTGTACTCATTGTCGCGTTAACGTGATAGATAATTTATATCTATATTTTGATAGATGATAAATAGTCCAGTCAACTCATACGCGTTGGTTAACTACGTGAAACCATGGTTCTGTTTTAAAGTTTTTAATAAATTTTTAGTGAAATTTGACAATATCTTTGTTTTCTTATTATGGAGAGATTTCACAACATCACCATCAATTCTGATAATCATTATGTCATGAGCATTGGAACTGAAGTTTTGTGTTGAACTGATCTATTCACTACCGAAATACAACATGAATATTTTAAGTATCATAATTAATCACGTATATATGCTACTATCCTCGATACAGCACCTAATTTTAGGACACATCGGATAACAGAATCCCTCTAAACTCCAACATCATTGAGCTCTCTACCAACCCGTATTTCATCCGTTTCAATTATCCAGATTATCTCTAATCCTAAGCAATCAATTAATATTCCAGGGGGAAAGCTCATTCTAACCCATCTTAAACTTCATCCATCCCATGATAATCTGACAATCCCCATAGATTATTCATAAGAATACATCTAAATCTAAATTTTCTTTCTAAATTTCAATAAAATCTGTGGTTTTTGAATGTACATTTCTTTGTATTTTTATTCAATATGGATAATTTGATTTTATGGTATGAGATGTTGTGGTATTTCTCCATAATTGAAAGAATAAGACTTTGATATTGTCAATACCACTTTTATTTATTCGAAAAATAATTTACCATGAAACCTGGTACTGAATTATAAATTAATTTTCGAATAAATAAAAGTGGTATTGACAATATCAAAGTCTTATTCTTTCAATATGAATAATTACCACAATATGAACTTCTCAACTACACAAAAAGTAAATATACATTTACATGCGAAGTTATGAATGAAAACACATCTAATTCTGCAATTACATTCTAAATTAAGGATGAGAACATACATCTAAGCCTGAAATTAAATGCGGATTTATTCATAAGAACAGAAATCCGAAATTAGATGCGCGAAAACAGCATTATCAGTAGGATTTCGACAGGGATCAATATTGATAACAGAGTCAATTAATTAAGGAACACATTACATTTTCCATGAATACCCAATTAATATTTCTGTTCGGGGCCATTCAATCTACATGAATTACAGTTGTAGACTCGCTAAAGCAACCAACAAATACAGGGTGCATTGAATTTAATGCCGAGTTCCACGAATTATGTAAAACTCAATCACTCCAGGCTGTGTAGTGGCTATTAGCTGAATTCACCTCATAAAGTCAGCATTGCTTGAATCGGAAGCATTACTTCAGTAATGATCAATCAGCATTATTTGGATGTGAAGCATTGCTAGAGAGAATAAGCATTGCTAGAGATGGTTTATTGCAAAGTGAGCATTGTTTAGATAGGAAAGCATTATTAGGAACACTGTCAGTTTGAAATGAATTTTACTGTGGGATCTTTTCATTTCCTGAATTGTAATGACGGTTTTAATAAGGATTGTAATTACTCTGCACGAGTACCTAACATTGTATCCAGAAATAATTATGACACTGAAATAATTATTCTGTAATTATCAAACTGTTGACGTAATATTTGATGACGTCAGCTCGTTTTGTGGGGTGGAACGGTTTTATCAAATGAACATTGAATTTCGGGAAGTGGTCAATTTTTGAATGTGATACTGAGTATCTATTTTCTGTTTTAAATCTGTATCAGGATCGATGATGGGGTATTGATAGAATATAGTCGATACTAGAATCTAAACGATCGATTATTTTGAATTGAATGGAAAAGACTAAGAAATTGACAAAAAACCACAGATTTATTGATACTTGGAAAGACCGGTTTCGGTTATTACACCATGACAACACTGACAATTTACAAACAAAAATGAATCAACTTAACAAATCAGTACAATAATTTTGAAAAAATAAGAAACTAAAATACATTAAAAAATATCTCCTTATTCTATTTATATGAATGAAAATAATTCGAAACAAACAAAAACATTATGTAACGTCAGAGTTATGATTAAGTTACTTTATAAGCATGAGTTGAAGTTACCTACTCTGAAAATTAAACTATTTTGACCTTTGCAAGAGACACATCCTCAAAAAATTTGTTTCAACTCCTAGTGCCGGTTGCACAAAAGCCGGTAAAATTTTAACCTTGATTAATTCCACGAGAACCAATCAGAGAAGCCGTCTTTTCAAAAACGCCTCTGATTGGTTCTCGTGAAATTAATCATGAATAAAATTTAACCATCTTCTGTGCAACCGGGCCCTAAACTTCTATGACAAATGAGTGCTGGAGATGATTACTATAATAATTCTAAAATGATAACTTTCAATGATAATAGTGAATCTGGAAGCATTTAAAAGAAATCCAGATAATGAAGTTTCTACAATTATTATCTACAATCAGAGAAAACCTATACAAGATAAACCAGAACCTAGATTGTTTATTCTATGCTACAGCAACAGAAGAAGGAAAGATGAGTTCTCTCCTCCATGCTATAACTATACAGGAAATGATGACTGGTGTATGTCTGATGTCTGATACATTATATGAACCGTCATTGTGGGAGTGTGTAGTGTATGGACCGCCATTACTGTGACTACTGTGACGCTTCAATGAACCGCTAATTGTGGGAGTGGCTTGTCTAGGCCAATAGCAGACGTTGACCTTCATCGGTCAACAGTCTACTAATCACGTTGCTTGCTCATCACTACTGAGTAATTATACCACTGTAAATTCTTCTCTTCTGTACTTAAGTCTCATCGAAGATAGAGCATAAAAGAATGTATATGCTCACCTTTTTTGTAGGGCTATACTAAAATAAAAAAAGTTTACTTCCTAATTCCTATTGTGTTTCAAGAATGATTATGCTTTCTTTATAGTTCTAGTCTACTGGAGATTGACAATGGTGCAATAACTTTGACTGGTAGATGACAGACTATCTCGTTATTCTAGTGAATTTATGGTTGTGATAGTTCCAACTTGCAAGTATTTTATCCATTTGAAATAGAATAAGAGATGTTGAGCAGTTGTGGAATTCCTCCAAATTGAAGTGGAATTTGATATAAGTTCCACATAATGTAGTTATCAATTTTCCATTATTTTGTTGAACTAACATCTTTTCACCTTACAGTTGTGTTGTGTGTGGATGTTTTGATACTTTTCCATAATGAAAACAAAAATTGAAATTATTGTATACCACTTTTATTATTATAAAATACTAAAATATAAACATGAACTGGTTCCGTGGCTTTCGCAGCCACATCTTCAGCTGTTTGTTTAATTATCATAGTATTATATGATAATGAATGAGGTTGACAATTTCAATTTGTGTTTTCATCAACATATTTTTCATTCTACCATTTTTATTCGTCTATTTTTCTATTCGTTTGAAATATTTGTTCATTATTATAACATATTCAAAGCCATATCAAGAGAATCATGATTGAACACTATATTTATGAATTGATTTATCATTTCATTGTATTTTGTCCTCATATTTGGTAATTTCATTATTATGGAATACATTTGAATTTGCTACATACGATTGTTGAGATTTAAGTTATTGAGATGAGATGAATGATGAAAGATGAGAGTGAGTGAGAAAGGGGAGTGAGAGAAATACAGAGTGATAGTGAGTGAGAGTAAGAGAGTGTGAGAGAGATTTTGAGAGAGTTTGTGAGTGAGAGTGAGAGAGAATAGTGGGAGTGGAAAGTGAGAGGAAGAGAGAGAGGAAAGGTACAAAGGCCACAACCTTTGGTACGTGGGATATATACTACCAGATATTATATAATTTCTTTCACTATTTATTCAGTATTATTACTTTTAGTTTAGTATTCTTTTATCTATGGTACTACTGAATACTATGATAATACAATAAATAAATACATAACTCATGACTCATCAACATCACTCTGAAAATACATTTAATTAATTTCTTCTCACTAAAGTCAAGTTAAAATACTCGAGTCTATTCCATTAAATTTGTAATATTGCAGTCTGCTTGCTCATTAGCATACAGACAACTAACTATCAAGTCAGACCACTGAAATCAAAGTCCTTAACAAGAATAGGGAGTTCACCGTTATGCAGATGATAATGGGCCTCCGGATATTAATACCATCCTAGACAGGAACTTGGGTGACATCCTCACCCCCGACCTTCTATGAGAAGTATGATGATTTCAGGAGCAAGAAAGAGAGAGGGTGAGAGAGAAAGAGAGAGAGTGAAATAGAGAGAATGTGGAAGAGAGTGTGACAGAGAGAAAGTGAAATAAAGACAGTGTGAAGAGAGTGAGAGACAGTAAGAGTGATAGTGAATGAGAGAGTGAGAGAACACACACTCTCTCACTGTGTGTGAGAAAATAGAATAGAATAAAATAGCAGCCTTTGGGAGTGAGAGAGAGTGAGTGAGAGAAAGAGAGAGTGATGGTGAGTGAGACGGTGAGAGTGTGTGAGTGAGACAGAGGGAGAGAGGCGAGTGAGAGGAAGAGAGAGTAATAGTGAGTGAGAGAGTGACAGAGTGTGAGAGAGAGAGTGTGTGAGAGGGAGAGAGCTAGTGAGAGATGGTTAGTGGGAGAAAAGGAGAGTGATAGTGAGTGAGAGTGTGAGAGAGAGTGGAGTGAGTGAGAGTGATAGTGAGTGAGAGAGTGTGAGAGAAAGAGAGACTGATAGTGAGTGAGAGAGTGTGAGAGAAAGAGAGACTGATAGTAAATGAGAGAGTGTGAGAGAAAGAGAGTGATGGAAGTAACAGAAAGAGAGAGGTGAGTGAGAGAGTGGGAGAGAAAGAGAGTGAGGGAAGTGAGAGAAAGAGAGAGGTGAGTGAGAGAGAGAGAGATAATAGTGGGTGAGAGGAAGAGAGAGTGTGGGAGATAATGAGAGAGTGAGAGAGAATATTGGGAATGGGAAGTGAGAGAAAGAGAGAGAGGAAAGGTACAAAGGCCACAACCTCCTACCCCTTAAACACTCTCCAACTCAGTCATGTTGACATTACCACAAATGATTAATCAATATCTGACGATAGATTCTCTATGAACTGTCAGCATTAGTCAAATGGAAAGCATCTATGTTATCCACAAGCAATACTGACAGATAGACATGAATTTTATTCGTAGTAGCATCATCATCATAGATCTTGTTAAAGTCATTTATTTATTCATTCAATCATACGTCATAAATACAATTCATCGAAATGATTGAAGAAGGACCAATAATCACAGCCCGAAACTGTTCCTTCCCCGAATTTCGATTAATATACTATAGTGAGGTCCACGATATAATGGAAGTGTATGAAGATAGAAGAATAGCGATGCCGATTCTCTACATTAAATAATTATATTTCTATACTGTCAAAAACATAATTGGTATGTTTTGGACTTATAAAATAATAAAATAAAATAATAATAAAATAATTAAATATAATTATTAAATATAATAATAAAATAATTGGTCCTAACTCCATTACTCGTTTTGGACTTAAAAAAGGATAGTACCACCGGCTTTGTCGAATGATAGACAAGGATAGCAAAAACAAAGTTGATCAAATACTGTCATTATAACGTGGACCTCACTATAGTATAAAAAGTAGGTTATGTTCCAGTCACTTGTTAATTTGAGTCAAATTTTCAGTAAAAGAACTCAAAAACAATGAATTTTGGATTAAGATTGTTCAAAAAAAAAATTGAATAAGATGTTACACTCCCTAATTGATTGAAACTGTAGAATAATTAGTTATTTTAAGCTTGGTTTTCGTTTGTGCGTAAATGTCGTCGTCGGGCACGACAGGGTGAGGATCTCACATTGGGTAGATTTCAATTTGTCTAAATAACCTAAAAGATAATGTTCAATTATGTTTTAATGGGGGAGGTTGAGTTTATACTTTTTCGCCCCACTTGGATGTAATGAGCTGGTTTACGTGCGTCATATGGAGGCCGAAAGTGATTGTTTTCTGACCAGGCCGGTAAAATTTTCACGGCCCTAGGGCTGTAAAATAACCTTGAAGTCAGCTGATTCTGATTTGATGTGAACGTGTTTACAAAATAGTTTATGAAACGGAATCAGTTTATGCTTCTAGAATTGAATAAAGTTTTTGCAATAAGATACTATCATTTTATTTGGATGAATGAAATACAAATAATGAGATATTATAAACTATTCAAATTCAATTTTCAGAGTATAATAGAATCTAACCTCAAACCTCCTAGTACAGCATTTATCATGGAACATGGTGGATAAACGGAATCATTTTATGCTTTTAGAATTCAATAAAGTATTCTGTAATAATATACTATCATTTTATTTGGATGAATAAATACAGATAAGATATATATTATAAACTATTCAAATAATTCTATTTTCAGAGTAGGATAGAACTTCTAACCTAAACTTCCATTGACATTCAGATTGGCCAAATTTCAAGTGTGCTAAAACAGCTGATCAAAAACTTTCATTGACATTCAGATTGGCCAAATTTCAAGTGTGCTAAAACAGCTGATCAAAAACTTTTCATTCTTTGTGTTTATCATTCAATAATTAAAACATTTATAATAATATCATCTTATTGTCATTTGGAAGAATAAAAAGTATAAACTCAACCTCTTACATAATTGAACATAATCTTTTAGGTTATTTAGACAAATCAGAATAAAAATAAAAATACTTGGACAATTTCTTGATATTCAGATTACCTCAGATTTGCTAGAGCTATGACCTTCCACTTTTGCTTTCGGAAGTGCTTATAATAGACAATTATTCTCATATATATATTGTTTATTTTCCTGTGAGAGAGAGTGGAGTGAGTGAGAGTGATAGTGAGTGAGAGAGTGTGAGAGAAAGAGAGACTGATAGTGAGTGAGAGAGTGTGAGAGAAAGAGAGACTGATAGTAAATGAGAGAGTGTGAGAGAAAGAGAGTGATGGAAGTGAGAGAAAGAGAGAGGTGAGTGAGAGAGTGTGAGAGAAAGAGAGTGATGGAAGTGAGAGAAAGAGAGAGGTGAGTGAGAGAGAGAGAGATAATAGTGGGTGAGAGGAAGAGAGAGTGTGGGAGATAATGAGAGAGTGAGAGAGAATATTGGGAATGGGAAGTGAGAGAAAGAGAGAGAGGAAAGGTACAAAGGCCACAACCTCCTACCCCTTAAACACTCTCCAACTCTATCATGTTGACATTACCACAAATGATTAATCAATATCTGACGATAGATTCTCTATGAACTGTCAGCATTAGTCAAATGGAAAGCATCTATGTTATCCACAAGCAATACTGACAGATAGACATGAATTTTATTCGTAGTAGCATCATCATCCTAGATCTTGTTAAAGTCATTTATTTATTCATTCAATCATACGTCATAAATACAATTCATCGAAATGATTGAAGAAGGACCAATAATCACAGCCCAAAACTGTTCCTTCCCCGAATTTCGATTCATATACTATAGTGAGGTCCACGATATAATGGAAGTGTATGAAGATAGAAGAATAGCGATGCCGATTCTCTACATTAAATAATTATATTTCTATACTGTCAAAAACATAATTGGTATGTTTTGGACTTATAAAATAATAAAATAATAAAATAATATAATAATAAAATAATTAAATATAATTATTAAATATAATAATAAAATAAATTGGTCCTAACTCCATTACTCGTTTTGGACTTAAAAAAGGATAGTACCACCGGCTTGTCGAATGATAGACAAGGATAGCAAAAACAAAGTTGATCAAATACTGTCATTATAACGTGGACCTCACTATAGTATAAAAAGTAGGTTATGTTCCAGTCACTTGTTAATTTGAGTCAAATTTTCAGTAAAAGAACTCAAAAACAATGAATTTTGGATTAATATTGTTCAAAAAAAAAATTGAATAAGATGTTACACTCCCTAATTGATTGAAACTGTAGAATAATTAGTTATTTTAAGCTTGGTTTTCGTTTGTGCGTAAATGTCGTCGTCGGGCACGACAGGGTGAGGATCTCACATTGGGTAGATTTCAATTTGTCTAAATAACCTAAAAGATAATGTTCAATTATGTTTTAATGGGGGAGGTTGAGTTTATACTTTTTCGCCCCACTTGGATGTAATGAGCTGGTTTACGTGCGTCATATGGAGGCCGAAAGTGATTGTTTTCTGACCAGGCCGGTAAAATTTTTACGGCCCTAGGGCTGTAAAATAACCTTGAAGTCAGCTGATTCTGATTTGATGTGAACGTGTTTACAAAATAGTTTATGAAACGGAATCAGTTTATGCTTCTAGAATTGAATGAAGTTTTTGCAATAAGATACTATAATTTTATTTGGATGAATGGAATACAAATGAGATATTATAAACTATTCAAATTCAATTTTCAGAGTATAATAGAATCTAACCTCAAACCTCCTAGTTACAGCGTTTATCACGGAACATGGTGGATAAACGGAATCATTTTATGCTTCTAGAATTCAATAAAGTATTCTGCAATAATATACTATCATTTTATTTGGATGAATTAAATACAGATAAGATATATATTATAAACTATTCAAATAATAATTCGATTTTCAGAGTAGGATAGAACTTCTAACCTAAACTTCCGTTGACATTCAGATTGGCCAAATTTCAAGTGTGCTAAAACAGCTGATCAAAAACTTTTCATTATTTGTGTTTATCATTCAATAATTAAAACATTTATAATAATATCATCTAATTGTCATTTGAAAGAATAAAAAGTATAAACTCAACCTCTAACATAATCTTTTAGACAAATCAGAATAAATCATAAAAATACTTGGACAATTTCTTGATATTCAGATTACCTCAGATTTGCTAGAGCTATGACCTTCCACTTTTGCTTTCGGAAGTGCTTATAATAGACAATTATTCTCATATGTATATTGTTTATTTTTCTGTGTGGCGAAAAATAACGTTCTCACCATGGGCAAAAATGTTTTTCCGGCTCTCAATCTTTTCTAGTCCTCGGCCTACGGCCTCGGACTTGAAAACCGATTTCGAGCCAGAAAAGTCTCATTTTCGGCCCTAGGTGCGAAATATACTATTCCGGCTCTCAATCTTTTCTATTCCTCGGCCTACGGCCCCGGACTTGAAAACCGATTTCGAACCGGAAAAATATCATTTTCTGCTCTAGGTGCGAAATATACTATTAAATGGCAATATGTTGATATTAAACTGTTTGATTTTTGAAAAAACAAACACAAATAATGAAAAGTTATTTGATCAGCTGTTTTAGCACACTTGATATTTGGACAATATGAATGTCAACAAAGCTTGTCGTCGTCGACTGCGGAAATTTACGCACAAACGAAAATGCACCTTAAGACAGGATAAATTTACGAAATGGGGAGTTTGGTAATCCATTTTCAAAATTTCCATTGTTCCCTGGAATATAGAGAAAAATTAGTTTCTGCAGGAGAGACTCTGATTCTCACAAACATGGTATTACTAGTAGTTCTGTGAACAGTAGACCTCACGCAGTATTCTCATCCACGAGTACCTGATTGAAACTATAGACCTTATGGAAATACAGCAATAGACTGGCTTCTCCACACATCTGTGTAATCACTTGTCAGCTGATTTATGATGAATAATTCTATAGTCTGATTTTTACTCCAATATTGGCGTATGAGGAGGCTCCTTTTTCCTTTTATATTATCCTTGAATTGCAAAATTTCCAAAAACCTTGTATATACGTCGACGCGCAATTAAAAACGGAACATACCTGTAAAATTTCATGAAAATCTATTACCGCGTTTCGCCGTAAATGCGCAACATATAAACATTTAAACATTGAGAGAAATGCCAAACCGTCGACTTGAATCTTAGACCTCACTTCGCTCGGTCAATAAACTTGTTACTTTAATCTACGGTATGTAAAAGTGGTATCTTCTTATAAAAATATACCGTGCTTTCATCCACTTTACACCAACCAACCCCCAAGTGGGATAACACCGTAGAAAATACCAGATTTCATCAACAACCATAAAAAATGTATGAAACACGCGAGAGGCTTGCTCATTCCTTTCAACTTTTTTTGAGAAAAATGGAGAAAATCTTTGAAAAGAATCTGCTAAACGTGATGATAATATATTAGATCATAAGACTGTCTCTAGGGGAGCCTAAACGGCGGAGTAACAAAGTCACGGACAGCCACATTCTGTGATGAAAGTTCTTTCAAGAATTTTCCGAGTTTTCCCCCAGAGAAAACGAGTAACGGGAATGCAAACTTTCTTGAGAGAGAGGGAGGTTGAAGAGTCGGAAAAAAGAGATGGGAGGAAGTGGATTCATAATTACGAGAAAAAGGTGGAGAAGAAGATGAGAATTTTGTGAAGTGAACAACTACAAGACTTAACCTGTTTCGGACTGTGTGTAACCTTATCTAAATTTGGGAGAGGAATAGCACAAGGTTACCTTATTTTCCCTCTCCCATTATTTTGCTAATGTACATATTGTTGGAATGAATCAAGAAATAAAGATAAAATAAGAAAAAAATATGAAGGAGGAGGTGGTAAAGCGAAATAGAAGGAAAAATGGTGGATAAGTTCAAGTGGGGGAAGAATAGAAAAGGATGGGGGATGAACGGTCGAATAATAATAATATGGAGGGAGGAGGACGACGAATAAGAGAACAATGAAAGATGAAAGAAAGAAGTATAATGGATAGTAGTAGGAAATAGATGGAAGGAGAAGAACGAAGATAGAAAAGCTAAAAAAGAGAAGATAATATGAACTGGGGATGAAAATAAGTAGTATTGGTGATGGGAGATACGAAAGAATAAGGAGGAAAGAGATATATTTTTCAGTTGAGAAACTGAAGAAAAAAGGAGAATGTTTATAAGCTGTTATGTAGCTAAGGTAAACGTGATATTTTTGAGTTCAAAATTCAAGTGGTTTTATTCTAATTTATATTTTTAGATTGTGATTTGGTGTAGAAATCGAGATGGACATAACCTGTGTATTTAAATTTTAAATTTAAAATTTTATATTTTATAATTGGACAATTTCAAACTAAATTAGGAAATTGAAGAAGTTTTGGGCAATAGCCTGCTTTTTTCTCTTCCGATCGTTGTATTGTTTTTGCTAACCTAATAAATAAGCAAATGAATAGGAGAGCGGAAAATTCAACTCTTGTGAACCAGAGAAATAAATTGAGATAGAGAATGAGAATAAAAACAGAAGTATAGATGATGAGAGAGAAAGATGAGAGCAAAGAAGGAAAACAAACATGTAAGATGAAAAAATAACATAAAGGAAGGAGAGTGCATATTTCTCCGCTTTTTATTTATTTTTATTCAATGTAGTTGAAATTCATAGTATGAGAGATGAAGATGTTATATCAGGATAAATAGAGGAAAATTGGAGGAATACGGATAGAAAGAGAATTGAGAAGAGGATAAAAGAATTGCATGAGAAAGGGAAAATGATAGAAACATGAGGGAAACAAGGAAATAACTGAGAATGAGAAGTCTGGCAATAAGAGAAAAGGAAGCAGAAAAGTGATTCAAACGCTCCAAAATTGAAAATTCCAGAAAGGAAATTTCCATAGTAGAATATTATTATGAATTAAAGTCATCTCTGCTCGAGTAGCCTATAACCAAAGACTCAAAGAATAAGGAACTTACAAAACTTTTCCCACTTGCTTTCTTCAGAATTGATTCTTACTCCCACCTTTATTCTAATTTTTCTTCTCCTCCTTCTCTTCCTTCTTCTTCTTCTCTTCTCTTCTTCTTCTCTACTCTCCTTCTTCTTTTTCTTCTTCTTCTTCTTCTTCTTCTTCTTCTTCTTCTTCTTCTCCTCCTTCTCTTCCTTCTTCTTCTTCTTCTTCTCCTCCTTCTCTTCTTCTTCTTCTTCTTCTTCTTCTTCCTTCTTCTTCTTCTTCTTCTTCTTCTTCTTCTCTTCTTCTCTTCTTCTTCTTCTTCTTCTTCTTCTTCTCTTCTTCTTCTTCTTCTTCTTCTTCTTCTTCTTCTTCTTCTTCTTCTTCTTTCTCTTCTTTTCTTCTTCTTCTTCTTCTTCTTCTTCTTCTTCTTCTTCTTCTTCTTCCACCTTCATTCCGCCTTTTCCATGACATCTCTCTCTAGAATCCTACAATTCCTCATTCACACACTCTCTCACTCTCTCCACCGTCCTTCTTCGATCCCTCTCCACCTTCCACCTACAAGAACTGCCTTCTTTCATTCCGTGAGGCTAATTATAATTCTGCTAAACAATAAAGCATTCTTTTCATTTCAATTGTGAGGGACCAGAATTTATTTTCAAGGAACATTTGAATTTGAATTCAGTTGTCATCACAGCTTGCAGGAAAAATTAGGAGGGAAATTGTACTTTACCTTGTAAAATTGTTAATGGAAATCTTGCTACCTTCCTCGAATTTACCTTGTTGCTATCCTGCAGAGAATTTTTCAAAGAGTTTTCCTGTGAGGAAATCCAGCAGAAACAATTTTCTTGTGAACGAGCATTTATTATTCAGAGTCAATTTCTCCTTCTCAAATTATAATATGAATAAAGAATGAATGACAATCCTTCAATACTTTTCCCGGAATTCCTTGAAAGATGGATAATTGAGAATCACTTTGTATATTTATTATTATTTATTTATTTTATTTTTATGACTTTCATAAGAAGCACTGAATGGGAGAGAAAAACTAGGGATACTATAGATATACGAGTATATCTATCTCTAATCTATCTTCAATCTATTCATCAACATGTATTCTACATTTCATCACATTGTCTCTTTCTATCTAATTATTTTGTATGTTTCTGTTTTATTGTTGCTTTCTACTGATAATGATATAGTATACTGATATGACATAAATATAGTCAGTCAAAGATACAACAATTTCTTAGATAGTCTGCCTACACCAGAAATATAGCTATAGTGAAGTCCACGTTATAATGGCAGTGTTTGATTGGCAATGGTATTGCTATCCTTGTCTATCATTCAACAAAACGGATAGCACTATCTCTTTCTCTCGCTTTCCTCAGTTGCCAGATCGTCTTTTAACAATGTAGAATTAATAATTAATTGACAAAATATTTCATCCTTATTGAGAAAATTCATTATCAAATTATTAAAAAATATAATTTCTTGTTCAACATAATATAATTGATTATTTTAAATGAGAATGAACCGTTAATATTACATCAATAAACCTGTATCAGCTACCGTCTATAGAAGAGATTGACAAGACAGAGGATCGGCCACGTTTTCCTCCTATCTTAACAATCTCCACGTTTTTCTCCACTGCAATTATATAACATGGACGTCACTATAGAATCTAGAGTCCTTACAGAAAATCATAACTAACTAGACACTAGAATCATATCGTAGCCTTTTTCATAAAACTTTATTTTATTACTCACGACATGCAGTCAATTATTGAGTAAATATTAAAAACTTTACTTACTGACTGGAGTACTTTCCAATTGCTTGGCAATCATTTCAACAGTGTAGACGGAAATGTTTGATGGTTAGGAAGATTTGTGGGTTTATTATGTGATCAAAAAGTTTGTTGGATTGAAATTCAGCTGTTCATTTAGTATGTTGTATTGTCTAGGATGGTGGATTTATGAATTAAACAAAGATACAAACCTTACAATATTGAAAGTAAAAAGAAATGGACATGAATTAAATACAACAGAACAGTTTGAAATTTATAAATCCACCATCCTAGACAATAACAACATACTAAATGAACAGCTGAATTCCAAATCCAACAAACTTTTTGATCACATAATAAACACCACAAATCTTCCTAACCATCAAAACATTTCGGTCTACACACGTTGAAAATGATTGCCAAGCAATTGAAAGTACTCCAGTCAGTAAGTAAAAGTTTTTAATATTTACTCAATAATTGACTGCATGCGTCGTGTTAAAATACATAGAAAAAAGTGTGATTACATTTATAATTCATTAGAGATTCACTGCAAAATTTGAAAAAATCAATGTCAATTTTAGATTTCTGTGTGTTTTAATAGATGATACTGTCTATACTTTTGTGAGTCGGAACAGGCAAGAGCCTAAACCTTGAATGAAGAAGAAACCAATATTAACAACTTCATTGCACGTTTCTGATGGTTTCAAGGATATTGAACAACTTTTTTGATAATTCAAAGTTTAATCGAAGACTTGAAGAAATTCGGATCAGGAATATCATTATTATACTACAAGATAAATTATTTATTCCAATTACATAAGTCACGATGCTGAACGACATGCTTTCCAAGATAAATTAATCTACATCTTCAAGTCTATTTAATGAACTGTTTAATTAATCTACATCTTCAAGTCTATTCAATGAACTGTTTAATAATTAATCTACATCTTCAAGTCTATTAAGGGTCAAATATGAGATTTTACTAGTGAAAACATGCCAGAAGTTTGAGAATCTATTTTCTATTGCTCATGCCGTACGCCAGGGGGGGGGGGCTAGCACTACGATGAAGTACTTACAAAATGTATTCCATGTTAATAATATGAGAATGGTAATTTATTTATCTATTCATTGACAGAGCTACAGATCATAATATACAACAATAAGATCGGGAAATATCTATGTTATGTTTATATAACATCAATAATGCTACTCAGATGAAAAATCTTCCTTATATACGCGTACAGTTGAACCTCTGTATAACAAAGTCGATTTTCCCGAGAAAAAATTGCTGCAGAGAGGTATTCGTTATTGTTCTGTCAAGAAAACTGACACGATCTAATGGATCTTATAATATAGTATTTATTGACAATATCTTATTAAGCCTATTGCATTTAAATGGAATATGCTTCTCACTGTACCTCTAGAATCATTCTTGTATGAAACGACAACACAGAATTGGGAAAGATAAGAGAGTACAATGAAGATATGTATGTTGTTCTTCACTATTCTATTGATGATTATGAGAAATATCCATATTGTCCTAGAAAGATATCAACTGTTTCTAACATTCTATACAATGCTGAGATATATTTTTTTGAAAATCATCAACAGATGCATGATAAAATGTATCTAAAATGTCATAGGGTTTGAAATACTGGGGCTATCAGTACTTCTGAGATTCATGGAATCAAGTTCCACCAAATGTATTATTTTTCTTCAATATTGATTGATTATCCATTATGGATGATATTTTAGCTTGGAGTATATAATATGTAACATGAAGCCTTTAAATATTGATACATTTCTCTATTCCAATTTTCCAAAAAAAATATGAATACATTTTTCGACTTTACGAAGAATATTCGTCACTTCACGTAATTCCCACGATACTGAATCAACAATATCTTACTTTAAAGACTATAATTTTTGAACTGAAATTATTATTATTGGTGATAAGCTATCATTTCTAGAGAAACATTGCTAGGAAAACAAATTCCAAAGTAGTGGAATGAGAAGAATATATGAAAAAATTGCACTAGAAGCTTTGTTGAAAGCAAGAAGAATCCTGAAACCTGAAAATGTAAAAAAATTGGCATCGAATGCAATTTATTTCAAATAGTGAATTTCAAAAAGTAGAGGATAGCATAACAATAAGCAAGGCACAAATTTCGAGGTAACCTACAATAAAAGACAAAAATTTTATAAAAATTACAAGAGATTTTTACAAGGATTAATATTAGTCGAAATGAATGAGATGAAGTGATATGGTGTAGTAGTTAAAGCGATTGAAAATGATGTATTAGAATGAGAAAGAAAATCTAGAGATCATTCCTTGAGAAGAAGCTGGAGTTTTAATACAAATGAAGCAGTATTCTTTGTAGATTATATTAGATGGAATAATACAAGATCGATCATTGATTGATTGATAATTCAGAGATTAATCGAGATGATAGAGATCTAGGAAGAATGATAGTTTTTCCAACATGAAATACTTTGAACTCTAGAGTATTAGGAACTAGATTTAAGATAAAATAAACAAAATGATCAGGCTTTCATTTCAATTGTGATAGAATCGTGTACCTCTAAATTGATAACATTAACTGAAGATGAAACGAGATCTTTCCGAGACGGAATGAAGTTGGTTATCAAGCAAACAAAGATCAGCTTAACAGGAAGAATGAATTGCCGTTTCATTTAATCCGAAGAGAATTCAAAGCTTGATAGAAAAATGCAGTGAAAAGAGAATCGAATGACGGATGATAAAAAATGAAAATGAGTTGTAAGACTGGTAGATTACAAAATCTGAGGTAGGCTACAAAATCGTGTTGTACTACAAAATAATTTGGCAATTCTTTTACAGTGGTTGATCTGAAAGTTTGTACATTATTACAACCTATTTTATTCCAGTGAAATTTCCAATATTCATTCAAGATCTATTGAGAATCGATAACAGTGGGAATTGGCTATCCAGCCACCAATCTCATCATTAAATGTATTGGATAAAACTGTGATTTAGTTTTATTTGACCTGCATTGAATGAATTTTGATTTTTGAGTTTCATGATAAGAAAAAATATCAGAGGTCAAGTGATTCAAATTAATACGCGAAAAAGAGTTACATATATGGAGAGTTAGACAATATATTCTGGATCAAATTGTTTTCTTTTGGATGTTTCAAGAAATAATTATATCATATTTGTTATTGGTATAAATTTCAATAGTTAAGTCACTTCCTCAAATGACAACCTATTGTATTCTACAAGAGCTGGATGAGACTGGATTGTTGAATTAATTTGTAATGCCAGCTGAGGTGGTCTTATGATGAGGAGCGTCTGCTAGCACTACCTTGTTCGTGGGTTCGAATCCAGCTGATGGCATGGACGTTTAATCATTTCATCAATTCACCAACACACTTTCCAATACCCACGCAGGAGCAAAGACCTCCTGCGGGGATCGTGTGTAGTAAAAATAATAAAAAATACAGAACAGCCTCAGATATTAGTAATGTACCAGGTTGCAGGTAGAATGATGAGAGCATGTAGAATGAGAGAGAGAGAGAGGGGATGAGAGGGCAGAGGTGCTAGCCAGGTGCTACATACCCAGAATCATGTGCTGGAGTCATAGCAAGTGCCTTGTAGCGAGCCTGCTGTTCGGTGGGCAGAACAATGTCTACTGACCGCGATCTAGTGGATACGCCGGCAGGAGGCTGCAGGAGAGCCTTCTCGTCGATCTCCTCCGCCCGGGGTGCGTTGCTCTTCTGGATGAAACACGAGTCCACAGAGGCGGCTCGATCCCGTTTCAGTTCGGGTACAGCGAGGAAGAACTCACTGACCACCACCGAAGGGGTCACGGGAGCATCCGATGACATGGATTCCCCGGGAGCATCTGTGACCGAAGATGACATCTCCCCGAAACTGAATGCTTCTTGACGCTCCAGCTTCGGGGAGGTGATGGAGCGTCGCCTACATCCGGGGGGTGTCTCAAACGGCAACGGTAAGGTGTCTTCAGGGGTAAGGGTCACTGTGATACACAACGCCCCAGGGAAATCAGGGATCTGGGTCTGATGTTGCTGGTGGAACATTGGTTCAGGTCGGTTGGGCAGGTTCACTCTGGGCTGGTAGATGTTCTCCTCATCATCATCGTCATCTATCACATCTATGGTGGGCTCCACATAGTTGTTGACTGGCTCCTCAATGTACACCTCGTCATCATCATCACTGGATGTTGAGGTTGATGATGTGTCGGTGTCACCACTGCTATAGCTGTAGCTGTCCCTCAGTTTGCCAAAGTCCTCACTTCTCCTCACTGGAGGCCCCATCATCCTCTGTGTTCTGTTGTACTCCTCAAGGCATGCGCAATGCACACAGGCAATCAGTCCACTCTTGTTACAGTTACAGATGCACCTGACGTTGCAGATGCACCTGATGCGATGTCAACGTCAGAAGAAGTGGAAGATGAGCAGGAAGAGTAGAATGAAGAAGAAGCAGCAGCCGCCTCCACCACCCGACCCCGCCATGAGTTGCTCTGCGCAATCACACTGCAATCACACACACGTATGCGCATGCTCAATCATATGGTAATCTATCATTTCTCTCTAACTCATTAAGAGACATGTCACGGATCTGGTGAAACTGCATTTTTGTAATAAATCCCTAGTAATATCATTGTTTGCAAGTGAATTTCTGCTTACATTCATTGACTTCAATAATTATTGTTTGATGAAAAAAGCTTTAACCATAGAAAATATACGGATAAAATTGTGGAATGATGTGCCTAAAACGAAACCAAGCATGAAATCTCAGTCATGTTAATGTTCTCATGCAATAGTTGGTTTAGTGGTTGATATATCTGTTTTTATTGAGAACAATATGAAAACTTATAGTACTCTTTATTATTCAAAATATTACAAGTTGTAATATTTAAAATAATAAGGGGTACTAAATGTTTTCATATTGTTCTTATTGATTTTTAAAAAAGCAGCCCATTCAAGTGAACCGTTTTTATTGATTTACTGAAACTTATAATATCATGTGAATTCGAAATCATATGAAATATTTTTCTTACAATGGTGTGAATTGCATTTCTAAAATGGTAGATAATTACAGGAAATTCAAATGAACCTGTCCCATTCTATCTTCAAAACTATGTTAAAATTACTAGAGTACTGAAAATTGTTTTGAAAATTCAATTGAGTAAAACCTAGAAACTATGAACTAGTCATTATAGTTATAGCTAATCTGATAGCTGACTTGAATCTTAGCAATTGCTTGGAAGTGACTCAGAATTAGCAATTGCAAACTTTTAATCAATTGACCTATAATATTTTATCAGGGATGATAATTTTTAAAACTGGCGATACTGATTGATTCACCATTATAGTCTGCCAATAATTATAGAATCAAGACATCGTTCAATCTCGAAATTTCTCACAAAAGTCACGATCTGTTTTTTGAGTCCTGGTCAGAACTCAACTGTTTTGGAAGACAAAGGAGGAAGAACAAGGAGAGGAGAAAAAAAGGGAAAAGACGAAGAAGAAGAAGAAGAAGAAGAAGAAGAAGAAGAAAGAAGAGAAGAAGAAGAAGAAGAAGAAGAAGAAGAAGATGATGATGATGATGATGATGATGAAGATGGATAAAGAATAAAATAGGAAGTAAAACACCACGTTATACAACCCTACCCTTCTAGAATAACACCAATACATCTTGGAACCCTTCGAAGATATTGGATTAGTTGTGGTAAACAGTACGTTACCCTCACTCCCCCTCTGCCCACCACCAATAAACCCCCCACCTAATCTTGTTCCCGTTCGTTTTCGGTCCCCCATTATTCTTCATGTCTTCTCTCTTCTTTCACAACCCATTCTTTCTCAACTCGTGATCCCTCTCTGACAGGCTTCTAGCACATTATTTGGGGCGCTTCCAATACACGTGATCCTCAATCAACTGATAATTCCTCCTCCGATATTGATTAATCAGTCTGATCACGCCAAGATCGAGAACGAATCAGGTTCTCTCAATACTACAACAGAAATAATGTTAACAAATAGGAATTCCCGGGCTGACAAATAATTTTTGAATAGTAGCGCTCATAGGATTTCCATCTAGCTGGTTACTCTGTTGTCAATATTTGCAGTAGCAGAAGTCTTCAGGGAGATTTACAGCATTCAGTTTGGATTTTCGTTTGATAATAATTATTAAAAATAATGTTCTTAAATTGATCGATTGTAACATTTTCATTTTTCATCCCACTGACTACCTATGAAGGGAGTATACGGATTTGTCAGTTATAATCTTAATCTAAGTCGACAATCTTTGCATTTCATAATGCAAGAAGAATTCCTCACTGGAATAAGGACAAACCTGCAACAACTCCTCCCTCACCTTAATTCTAAACTTTTCACCTGTAAGAGCCTTTACGCGTGTTGGCAATGAATTATAAAGCCGAATTCCTGCCTTCTTTACCCCCCTCTCATACATACTAGTTCGATGAATGTCGTCTCTGAGGTTTTGTCTATATCTGGTATTGTATGAGTGGAACAACTCTCCTGTATTGAACCCATCTTTATTCTTATCAATAAAACAAAGATCCTCCAAAATATATACACCTGTTAGTGGGAGAATCTTTAAGTCTTTGAAATAATCTCTACAACTCTACATCTCTATCACTCTAACTGTCCACTTTTGAATCCTAAATATATGTATTGTATGAATTGAATTGCCCCAAAATATAACATCGTATGAAAGAAGAGAATGGAACACAGCAAAATAAACACTTCCAGCAATTTCTTCACGGTTCAAAGGAACAATTTTCATCCTTGTTTTATTAGCACAGTTGAGGCGCAAACAGAACGAGTAGGTGGCGGCATACATTTCGATTTTCAACGATACCACTAATCAGTGTTGTTAATTATGAAAACAATATTGAATGTCATCGTGGTGACAGGGAATCGAGACATAGGTAACCGTAAACCATGCCAATGCTTTACACAAGGGTAATTCATGCCCAATTTTTTTGTTACATGAAGGACGATTACGACCGCGACTTACACTGAATGTCAAACATCGACTTAGTAAGAACGTAATTTTTTTGTGTAGTTGAAAAGTTGATATTGTAGTAATTATTCATATTGAATGAAAAAGACTAAGAAATTGTCAAAAAACCACAGATTCATTGATACTTAGAAAGACCGGTTTCGGTTATTACACCATTGTCAATCTCTGATAAACAGTTTATCAATAAATCAATAAATCATTGTTTCTTCAAAGTAACTTCTAAGTAGTTCTAAGTAGTTCTAAGTATCAATAAATCTGTGGATTTTTGACAATTTCTTAGAATTTTTCATTCAATAAGAACGTAATTCTTTCCCTTAAATAATTCTTACCCTTATAATCTATTCAGTAGTGCTCTCAAGTTCTCCAATCTATTTTATTTATAATTATTATTAAACGAGAATCCAAATTAAATGCTGTAAATCTCCCCGAAAACTTATGTTACTGCAAATATTAACAATAGGGTAAACAGCTGGATGAAAATTCGATAAGCGCTACTATTAAAAAATTATTTTGCAGCCCGGGGATTTATTCATTAACATTTGCATAAATGTAATATCTCAGAAATTTCCATCTGTAAATTATATTTATATTATTTGTAATGATATAGTAGTAATTGTAAAACAATTAGAAAGTAATTCCGTAGTAATGAATGAAGGTAAATAATAAGAAACTACAAAGAAATCCCAAATAATTCTAGTGAAGGAGATATTTTTTTAAATATTCACAGCATTTCACAATCCTTGGAGTTTTCATTGTTGATTCAGGGATGAAATATTTCAATTATCTTAATTTCGTTTTAGTATAACACGTTTAAGATAGGTATCACAATGTATTCCTATTTGGAAGTTAAAAAATTGAGTATACTTGTACCTATATCCCATCATTGTTGTATCGTGAACTATTGTATATAATTGTATAAGCCAGTATATATTCAATGCTGGAAATCATCGCCGTATTATCATAGTCTATTTCTCGTTCCAGATTGAAAAGATATTCCTACATCAATGGAAGAAAATGAGATATTGTAATCTACATGAATAAAGTACTCAATCAATCATCATAGTAATCAGATAGAAAACAAGTTATTTTTAATTTGAAAGTTTATGTGTTATTGGAATCTTATTATGTATTTCTTGCTAGTCGATTATTTTTATGATTCATAGTCTTCATTGTATTGTTTTCAATTTGACAAAATTTGATTCGATTGTAACTAGTTCGCTAGAGATCTATAATGATGATACTACAGAATCAAGCTTCTTATTCTCGTTATTTAAGCAGTGTTAATTCAACGACGTGACAATGTCGCAATTTCAAGTTCTTTATTCAATCCAAAAAAGTTTGAAAATGTTCCGGAAATGAGAAGCAGGGAAAAAAGCAACAGATAGAGGTGCAAATAGCTGGCCTGAACACGTGGCTTTTTGGCCACTTCAATTAAACGAGTGTTGACATTTTGAGTTTTGAAAATAGCTGCCAGAAAAAAGCAAATTGAGATTCAAGGTGGAAATGAGACGTATAACAAGACAAAGCGATGCCTCTGCTTTGCTTCCAGCATGAAAATGAGACGATTTTTAAAAATCTCCGTCTGTTCTTCATCATCTTTCCTACGTGAGTCTACATTTTTTTACACCTAAAAAACTTGCTAACTTGTCACATGCGGAGGAAGAAGAAAGAGAAGGAGGAGGAGAAGGAGAAGGAGGAGAAGAAGGAGGAGAAGAAGGAGAAGGAGGAGAAGAAGAAGAAGAAGAAGAACAAGATGAAGGAAAAGAAATATAAAAAGAAGGGGAAAAAGAAGAAGAAGTAGAAGAAGAAGGAAGTTATTGAGGGAGATGAAAAATGATAAATGTTCGGGAAATAAAAGATAACACAAAAAGAGAGACAGAAATGGAAATGGTAAGAGAAAGGGAAGACAGTATAAGACACGCATTGATCCAGAGAAAGATAGAAAGAGAGAATTGAAGTGCAAAGAGATGAGAAGAAATAATACGAGAAAAGTAAAAAACTTGAATTTATAATTAGTGGTTGAGAGGCAGCGCTGAGAAAATCAAAACAAAATAAATCAGATAAAGAAGGGATGAATTTGAGAGGGAGATGGTAAATGACCTCAAGATAACAGGATAAGAAGAGAAAACTGGGGAAGAAGAAAAAGAGTGTTTTGAGAGTGACAGTGTGGAAAAGCAGGATAATGATGATGATGAGGAGTAGGAGGAGGAGAAGGAGGAGGAGGAGGAGGAGGAGGAGGAGGAGGAGGAGTAGGAGGAGGAGGAGGAGGAAGAGGAGTAGGAGGAGGAGGCGGAAGAAGAAAAGGTTTTGATGGGTGGAAGGGTGGTAGGAGAAGGATGGATGATGAGAATGAGGGGGAGGAATGAGGTAGGGGGTGAAGGATGAGAAGGATCAGGAAAAAAGAGATTATCTTCTCCCAAGATTGTATTCAAATTAGCCTCCTCAGTTCTCATCATCCTAGAGACAACATCCCATTTTTAGCATGTGATTACAACGACTATCATGGTTGTCTTTATGGAGTCAATTCAACACTTCTTTCTGATTCAAGATTCAAATTTCCCAGTTTAGCTCTGAAAAACTTTCTGATAACGTTCGAAAGAACATCAAAAGGTCAACTATTATGATATATAGTGTATAAAATAGAATAATTCATGAGTTTAAAAAAAAAATCTTTTTCAATTTAATCCAAATTAATTTTTGGATAGTAGTTCCCATCGAATTTCCATCTAGCTGTTACCGGGTTCGATTCCTGGGCTGGCAACTAATTTTTGGATAGTAGTTCTCATCGAATTTCCATCTAGCTGTTAACCCTGTTGTCAATGTCTGCAGTAGCAGAAGTCTTCGGGGTGATTTGCAGCATTTATTTAGGATTTTCGTTAAATAATAATTATATATTAATCAGCATTTGAATGGCTTCTCCACACATCTGTGTAATCACTTGTCAACTGATTTATGATGAATAATTATTCTATAGTCTGATTTTTTCTCTAATATTGGCGTATGAAGGAGGCTCCTTTTACATTTTATATTATCCTTGAAATGCAAAATTTCCAAAAACCTTGTATATACGTCAACGCGCAATTTAAGAAGGAACATACTTGTCAAATTTCATGAAAATCTATTACCGCGTTTCGCCGTAAATGCGCAACATATAAACATTAAGAGAAATGCCAAACCGTCGACTTGAATCTTAGACCTCACTTCGCTCGGTCAATAACATCATCTATATAAATATAAAAGCGAAATGGCACTCACTCACTAACTGACTGACTCACTCACTCATTCATTCACTCGCAGAACTAAAAATCTACCGGACAAAAACGTTCAAATTTGGTAGGTATGTTCAGTTGGCCCTTTAGAGGCGCACTAAGAAATCTTTTGGCAATATTTTAATTCTAAGGGTGGTTTTCAAGGGTTTAAAAAGTTCGTCTTTTAGTATGTATATTCTTCTTATTCTCTTAATTAATTGAAAAATGTCCATACCATATGTTAATATAGAACTATAATCTAGAGAGAGTACCTCTTCGAAACAGTTGTTAACTGTTTACATATGTTTACATATGTTAGTTACTGTTGTTAACTGTTTACTATTAACATACCATATGTTAATATAGAACTATAATCTAGAGAGAGTACCTCTTCGAAACAGTTGTTAACTGGTAACTAAATTAATAATTTTGTCAGGTTGGAATTAAGTTGAGTTGACTTTGTTAGGTTGGCACCAAGTTGAAGATTGAAATGCATTTATCGCGGAAAAATTGATTGGGCACTGCTACTTCAATCAGAGCTATTCCTGGGAATATTATATTACTTGCCGTCAGGCATGCTTCGCTTGCCATATCCGTTTAGCCAGACGTTTAGTCTGGACCCCCGACTGGATCGTCCTAACATATGATAAATGATTCATTCCTTGACGATCCAGTAGGGGGTCCAGGGGGCGGAGCCCCGGATATGGCGAGCGAAGCGAGCCTGACGGCTAGTCTCATATAATTATTATGTAACATTATTAATTAACTATTTTTTCAATATTTATAATTATATTAATCAGATACAGTATATCTTATAGTTCATTGGCTATCGAATATCATTCATAACTGAATAATACCTTTGTACTTTGTATCCACTATTTAAATATGGTCCCAAATATCACAATATGCCGGATTCATCAATATATATAATATTCATAAATCAAAGTAGCAGTAAGCATCTAAATAACACTTGTTGATATGGCAATAGTCATAGAATAAACAATCTATATTTTATATCCAACTTGATATCTGTATATTGTTTATTCTATGCTATGGCCTATCAATCTTTATACATCTAGAACCAGTTTTAGTACACGATCTTAAGGGTTGTGTGGTAGAGAGGACCAGGAGTCCTAACTCCGCCCTAATAAAGGCACATAATCAATCAATCAATCAATCTTCCCATGAAAACCCATTGAATACAATAATTCAACATTGAATAACCTACATTCATCCGTAGATACGGTATTAGTCTACTGATGTACGTTCCAAAATCAGAACAGCAATTACTATCAGACATCACGTGATTTTATATCATCACATCAAACTACCTGTTTCCCGCCAATATCAGATACATTCATCAATAAGTACCTACATCAATCACAGGACGATATCAGCAATTTGAAACATTCTATATGTTTGAACTGATGAATACCATTCATTCTGAGAGAATACCATTCTATATATATATATAATATATATATATAATATATATATATATATATATATATATATATATATATAATATATATATATATATATATATATATATATAATATGTACTTGATGAATATCTGCATAATTCGAAATGAGCCTATATTTGAAAGCCGGAACACCCTATAAAGTCTACGTAGATTAATCGAAATGGGATATCATTACATGTAATATATGGTGGTAGTAGCTTATACGAGCTCGTACCAAATCAGCAGAATGGGATGTTTATAAAGGATAGGATAAGATAAATATATCCTATGGGATATTATGAATATTATGAACATAGGCATAGAGAAACAATAGCATAAGTAGATATCCCATGGCATAGGGCGTTTATGTCGCAACTTTTACTGTTATCTCAAGCCGATAGTCCACATAGTTCTTTCCCGTGAAGCTTTATGACGTTGGTAGTCTCTCATATTGTGCCGTTCATACACTCTTACCAGGTCAAAACAGTAAAAATTGACAATAATCGACAGTAATCGGCTTGAGATAACAATAAAAGTTGCGACATAAACGCTCTATACCATGGGATATCTACTTACGCTATTGTTTCTCTATGACATAGGGTAACATTCTAGTAGTTCACATCAAATGAAATATATAAATAAATATATCTATTACCATAGATGAAAGATATCATGTCAAGATATCCCATGGTATCCTTCCGGTAGTCGCGCCCTTCTCAATCACACGAGCAGTCGCGTGTTGTATTTTGTACAACATCCAATTTTCCAAGTGTTATGTACTCTGTTTACTGTCAAAACATACTAATTAATTGTATAATTACTTTTTCCATCTGTTTGGAACGCCTATGAACATTTGGATGATTACCAATTCATAGCCCAATAAGGTACATCAAGCAAACCCATCAATTCTGTGTTATTGGTTCGTTTACAGTCCCCGTATACAGTCTTTCCCTATCTTATGCACCGTCGCGACTAAATGTCACCTAAAGACTGAACCATTGCTCGGTTGATACTGCAACTAAGTGGAGTGATGGGGGAAAGTTTTGGAATGCATAGGTGACTCATTCACTGACACCACCCCATTCAATAGTTTTGTGCAGCAAAAAAACTGACACTGTTGTACTTTTTAAAACAGCGCGACTGCCGGAAGGGTATAATAGACTAAAGGGTGAAGGTTACAAATGTTACACTATTAACTCAACCCGATAGTCCTAGGTCAGGTTGCACAAAAGCCGGTTAAATTTTAATCCTGATTAATTTTACGAGAACCAATCAGAGAAGGTCTTTTTGATAAGACGGCTTCTCTGATTGGTTCTCGTGGAATTAATCGGGATTAAAATTTAACCGTCTTTTGTGCAACCGGCACCTAGAGTTGTTTTTGGTGAAGCTATGTGACGCTGGTTTTAGTCATTACACTGTGCCGTTCCGTTTACTCTCATACTGTGCTGTTCTTACACTACATTCCCAACAACACACTAATAATAGACTGTAGTCGACAGTGAACGGTTCGAGTTAAAAAAAAATTTGCTTGAAATTTGAAACAAATACGACCTATTCCATGGAATATCTTCTAATGCTATCTTTGGTATCTTATTCCATGGTATTACTTTATACGCTAGTCTTGAGTCTATGATAGAACAATGCAGAAAATATACGAACTTCCAGTCAAAATTGAATGGTTAGCCATGTACATAATTGTTACAATGTTAGCCATGTATTACAATGTACTATAATATGTAAACCATTAACTGTAGTCACGTATTAATATTCACAATATACTCATGAATACTGTATAATTATGTATTAGCATAGAGAAACAATAGCGTAAGTAGATATCCCATGGTATAGGGCGTTTATGTCGCAACTTTTAGTGTTATCTCGAGCCGATAGTCCACGTAGTTCTTTCCCGTGAAGCTATGTGACGCTCGTAGTCTCTCATACTGTGCCGTTCATACACTCTCACCCAAAAAAACAGTAAAAATCGACAATAATCGACAGTAATCGGCTTGAGATAACAGTAAAAGTTGCGACATAAACGCCCTATACCATGGGATATCTACTTACGCTATTGTTTCTCTATGGTATTACTATGTACTGAATACTCATATACTCATATGTACTGATGCCTGCTACATTAATGTATCATCATGTCCACTTATAATCATGTATTACTTTGTACTGTATGTACTGTTGCCTCTTATACACGTCATATTTCATCATGTTCATCAAAGTGATACTATGTACTGTAGGTCCATCATTCTCTATGTTAACTTTATACAACACTAATCCCAGTTTGATACAAGGATAATATATAGCTATCTATATACTGTACTATTCTTGAGTTTGATATGTTGATATACTACTAGTTAATACATATATACTGATCTATTACTATGTGCTGTTTAAATATATGGATACACCACCATCTATGCTTTGCTGATACAACACTAAACCCAGTTTGATACAAGGATAGTATATAGCTATCTATATACTGTACTCTATTCTTGAGTTTGATATGTTGATAGACTACTAGTTAATACATATATACTGACTCATATAATATTAATATGTGTTGTATAAATATATGGATACACCATCATCTATCCTTTGCTGATACAACACTAAACCTAGTTTGATATGTTGGCAAACTACTGGCTAATACGTCATCATCATCAAAGTTATGCTTGAATTGAAAATGAAGCTCCACATTGTGAATTGGTCATCTCCTGAATTTCCAATATAATTCCTACAGTGGGATCAATTTAAACTGTCAGTATTTCTCCAAATATGCTTCCCATTCCACCAATGCTAACAGCTGGAGTGAATTTCACAGCAATAGGAGCGGACAGTAAGCGAAAGGTTAGAGTTGAGTGAAGATATTAGCATATAAACTAGTATTTGCTTACTAGACTAGTCATTACTACTTTATTAGTCAACTGTGGGTTACATGATTCGAATTGTGATTTGAATTGTATTCTATAGTGAGGTAATGGCAGTGTTTGATTGACAATGGTATTGTTATCCTTGTCTATCATTCAAACAAAGTGGATAGCGCTATCTCTTCCTCGCTTTGCTCTGGTGCCAGATCGTCTTCTAACAATGTAGAATTGATGATTGATTGACAAAATATTTCATCTTAATTATGAAATTATTGAAAAATGTAATTTCTGGCTTGATAAAATATAATTGATTATTTTAAACTAGTAGTTCTGTGAACAGTAGACCTCGCGCTCAGTGAGTTACATTGACCTGTTGTTATGTTTTCTCAAAAATTAATAAATAATTTATCAATTTAAAATGTTTAGAAAAATTCCTAAATAAGAAGAGCTTTCTGTCCTATATCGTACCGTGACGTGTCGTCCCGGAATGTGAGTGTGAGCGCTGTTATCAGGTCTGGCTGCAACTGTCTACAACGTTGATGGAAAGATACAATTTTCAAGATGTTCGATGTTTTTGAACGGGTAGTATTATAGTCAAATGTCTACTAACGTTAATGGAAAGATAAATTTTCAAGATGTTCGATGTTTTTGAACGGGTAGTGTTATAGTCCACTAGACAGCTCATTTATGATGAATAATTCTATAGTCTGATTTTTACTCTAATATTGGCGTATGAAGGAGGCTCCTTTTTCCTTTAATATTATCCTTGAAATGCAAAATTTCCAAAAACCTTGTATATACGTCGACGCGCAATTAAAAAAGGAACATACCTGTCAAATTTAATGAAAATCTATCACCTATTCTAAAATAAACTAACCATAGAGTAAGATGATGGGGAGAAAAAGAGAAATAAGAAGATAAAGGGAAATAAGAAGAAGAAGAAGAAGAAGAAGAAGAAGAAGAAGAAGAAGAAGAAGAAGAAGAAGAAGAAGAAGAAGAAGAAGAAGAAGAAGAAGAAGAAGAAGAAGGAAAAGAACACGAAGTAGTAATATTAGAAGAAGAAGAAGGGAAAGAAGAGGAGTATGTTTGTATAGGGGAAAACCTCTGCCTTGTAAGAACATTATTTATCTCTATGGACTGGAGATACGTGAAAGCACACACGCAGACAGAATGAAAAATGATTCCAAACTTGGTCAAGCATTTTTAATTCTCTCCTACATTCCCACAACATCACTCCAACTAATTCTTATATTCCCTCCTTTTCCCCACTCTTCTTCTCAACTATTCTTACTCTCCCTCACTCTATCTTCTGAACTCTGCTATTTCATCCACCCTCCATTCATGCCTTCTTTACTTCTTCTGTTTCTCTCATTATTGATAGATTTTGTTCGTTCACAAATCTCTTTTTTCATTCGATTTTCTAGCTTCTCAGATCTCCTGCTTTTTCGATTATTCTCCTTCTCCCTCTCTTCCTCCTTCTACTTCTAATTCCCATTCTCCTCATCCTTCTTCTTCTCTTTCTTCTTCTTCTTCTTCTTCTTCTTTTTCTTCTTCTTCTTCTTCCTTTTCTCCTTCATCTTCCTCCACACTCCTCATCCTCCAACTCCCCTTCTCCTCGTTCTCCTTCTTCACCCCTTCTCCTATCTTTATTTTCCTCCACACCCCTTCCCATTCCTCTCTCTCTTTCTTTTTTCCTTATTCTTTCCTCCTCTTTCTACTCTTCTCTTACCTCCTCCCGTTATCCTATTCCTCTTCCTCAAACTCCTTCTCCTCCTCACACTGTCCTCCTCCCACTCAACTCCACCTTTTCCACCCCTTCTTGCCACTCCTCCTCCTCCTCAGCTAGGAAACTCTCTCCTACACAATGATCTCATAATCAAATATTATGAGCACATTTCTAAGTGTGTGTATGAGGGTGGACACACCTGTTGCTTTTACTCATCCTGGTACACAAACCTACTGTTTTGAAAAATACAGGTTTGAGGGTTTGAGTTCCGGTTCAGCTAAGTTTGGGGTTCGTGCCAGGGTTAGTCAAGTTTGAGTTTGGGGGTATGTTTGTCCATGAAACTCGGACTACGCGTCCCAACAAAAGTTGGCGATAATGTCTTGTTAATTATTCAGGTCATACTCTGTACGATGTTGTCATATAAACTATGTGCTAATGAAGCTGTGTTCTGTTAGGATTAAAATGGGAGATTGAATATTATATTTCTATCTTCGACCTTGTTATAATGTGAACATTACAACATCTAAAACAATCCAATAACAAGGGTCTTTCGGCAATGGATTTTCAAAACTATACTGAAAAGTGAACTTTATGTACACGGTTGCTGATGCTGGCAGCAGGTTTCATTTTCTCAAGTTTTCACTACGTTAAGTTTGCAATTCATCTAGTTTTCAGTTTGATGATCTCTTAACTCGTCAAGTTTTCAGATTGTCAAGTTTTTAATTCGTCGAGTTTTCAAATTTTCAAAACCTCTGACAATAACTCATTCACAGTTTCACAGAGTAATTCTTAACTATTCTATAAGTGTGTTTCATGGGATTAAAAGAATAAGACATTGATTTTGTCAATTATATTACATTATTTGTTCATTTGTTTGTCAATATATTTATTGACAACATCAACGTCTTACGGCCAGCTAATTATAAAACGTTTTTAGACGGCGTTCTTAGAGTCTGCTGGGCAGGAAGCTCTCTGATTGGCTGATTGAGTTGACGTCTGAAATAAAAACACCTGAAATGCTTGAAAAAACGTTGAATGTAGCCTGGCTCTTACTATTTTGAATATATATTATATTTTGATAAATATTTATTTTTTTTATTTTATTTTATTCATTTAAATTATTCGCAAAGAAACACTAATTGGGAGAGAAAAACTAAGGATACTCCTTGTACTATTTCTCTACCAAATTTAGATAACATTTTAAAAGTTCAAAATAGGGTTGTGATTTCACTTTACTAAAATTTAGTTCATTTTCACTCAAAAACAACGAAGATTTTTAAATTTTGACGGTTGAAAACAAAATAAAAAACAAAAATATCACACTTAAATCACCATTAATTGAAAAATTTAAAAGTAATTTTACAAAATTTAGAGCCAGAAAAACATACAAAAAAAATACAACATAATCTCTTCCCATACAATCAAATTATCGTTTTCATAGATCATCACCCTCTAGAAGTATAAGTTAGCTATCCTGATTATTTATCTAGCTAACAGATTAGCGTATACTGATGTGACCAAATTTGAATCAATCATGCCAATCTACCATTGCCAATCAGTACAGAGTTCAATAATTTAAATCGTAATTCAAATCCTGTATCATACACTCGACTAAAAAACCTATACTTGAGTACAATAATCCAGATGACATTTCAAATCCTGTATCGTACACTCGACTAATAAATTCAAATACTAGAATACAATAATTCAAATCGCAATTCAAATCCTCTAAACAACACTACACTAATAGAACCCATTCTAGAGTACAATAATTTAAATGACATTTCAAATCCTGTATCATACACTCGACTAAAAAACCTATACTAGAGTACAATAATTCAAATCGCAATTCAAATACTGTACTTCATACTCGACTAATAAAACATATACTAGAATACAATAATTCAAATCACAATTTCAACTCTGTAACCCAAAATAATGAATTTGAATACTGTAGTGAGTTCAACTTTATAATGGCAGTGGAGAAAGATAGGAGAAAAACGTTGCCGTTCCTCTGTCTTGTCAATGCCTTCTATAGACGGTAGCTGATACAGGTTTATCAATGTAATAGTAACTGTTCATTTTCATTTAAAATGATCAATTATATTTTATTTAACAAGAAATTATATTTGTCAATAATTAAGATGAAATATTTTGTTAATCAATTATCATTTCTACATTGTTAGAAGACGATCTGGCACCAGATCAAAGCGTGAAAGAGATAGCGCTGTCTGCATTGTTGAATGATAGACAAGGATAGCAGTACCATCACTAATCAAATTTATTTTTTTATTTTATTTATTTATTATTATTTCATCCACTGACCTCCTATAAAAGGGGTATTTGGACTTGTCAATGTCGTAAGTCAATAAAATACAGAACATAAATACATAAATGATAAGTCAATATATTTTTTTTTCTGTCCAAACCTTATCTCGAAGCTCGTAGTTTAGAACATAAATAGGCACATGAGAAGTCAATACATTTTTTTTCTATTCTCTCTAAACCCCATTTCGACACTCGTAGTACTCTCTGAACTCTTCATTTGAGTACGCGCATATGGACAGCAGCTCCTTCTTTAATTGATCTCTGAATTTTGTACCAGTCATTTCTTTTATATGAGCTGGCAATAAATTATACAACCGAATACCAGAACTCCTAACACCTCGCTCATACATGGTTGTCTGGTGTGTGTCGTCTCTTAGGTTGTTCCTATATCTTGTTGGGTATTGATGGAATGTTCGGCCTGTATTAAATTCATGTAGATTTTTCTTAATGAAGCAGATTGTTTCGAAAATATATAGGCTTGGGAATGAGAGAATTTAAAGTTTTTTGAAAAGGGGGCGACAAACACTGCCATTATTGACCGAGCGAAGTGAGGTCTAAGATTCAAGTCGACGGTTTGGCATATCTCTTAATGTTTAAATGTTTAAATGTTCATATGTTTTTATGTTGAGCATTTACTAATAGATTTATAAAATAACCATCAAATTCTCTCGTATCTTGAATCGAAATTAATCAATTATTCCATGCCGTCTCGAATCCTCTACTTTTTCTCCCAATCACTTCAACTTCTCTTCAATTCTCTCCTTCTCCTTCTCCACACTTTTTTCTCTTTTCATCTTTCTCGTCTGCCGGTCTTTTGCATGTCTACTTTCTCAAATATTTCGTTTAATCTTAATCTTTTTCTTAGTCACCCCTATCATTCCTCTTCTCTGTGTTATGTCTTTCTCATTTCTCTCGTAAATTTTTCTCTTTATTTCTCAGAATGGAGAGTCATTGATGATGAATACATTCATAGTAAGGGAGACTCATTTAGAGATTGATATGGATTTCTCAAGATAATTAGTCTCCAAATTTTAGTCATAAACATAGCAAATAAAAATATACTACAAATTATGTCACTTCGCAATTTCACTAAGAAATGGAACATATGTACATAAAATTACCATAATAATATTATGGATGAATTATGTCCTTGAAAAACGATTGAAATGTTGAAGAAGTTACTGGAAATGATCAGCATTCAGAATATGTCTACGTAAATGAAAAACACTTAGTCCTAGTCAAATCTCAACTATTAATAGACAGAAAACACTGAGATTTCAGGACACGGTTGATTGGAATTAAAATACAATCGCATGTTTTCAAGCATGAATTTCTACACGTGCTCTCAATTCAAAATCTGATGTTTTTGGTGAAGCTTGAGAAGAAACTCAAGAATAGATTTCAAAATAGGAGAATTTCATGAAAGACTAGAATTTAAAATAGACAAGGAATAGAGACTTGTGCATGAACAATATGAAATAGAAGAAAACCAGAAAACCTACAGTTCTATTCTCCGAAAATTATAACCGTGGTGGATTGTGCATGAGGAAACATATACTCCACAGATATTCACAATACATTTGTCGTAATTATAGACTGACTAGCCGTCAGGCTCGCTTCGCTCGCCATATCCGTCTAGCCAGGGGGCTCCGCCCCCTGGACCCCCGACTGGATCGTCCAAGGATGAGATCAGCAGGCTCGCTTCGCTCGCCTGCATTTTTCATTTGTAGGACGATCATATGTTAGGACGATCCAGTCGGGGGTCGACTAAACGTCTGGCTAAACGGATATGGCAAGCGAAGCGAGCCTGACGGCTAGTAATATAATATTCCCAGGAATAGCTCTGATTGAAGTAGCAGTGCCAAGTCAATTTTTCCGCGATAAATGCATTTCAATCTTCAATTTGGTGCCAACCTAACAAAGTCAACTCAACTTAATGCCAACCTGACAAAATTATTAATTTAGTTACCAGTTAACAACTGTTTCGAAGAGGTACTCTCTCTAGATTATAGTTCTATATTATCATATGGTATGGACATTTCAATTCATTATAATTGAGAGATTGGAATAAGAAGAATATACATGCTAAAAGACGAACTTTAAACCCTTAAAAACCACCCTTTGAGTTAAATTTTTTCCAAATCCGTTCTTAGTGCGCCTCTAAAGGGCCAACTGAACATACCTACCAAATTTGAAAGTTTTTGATCCGGTAGATTTTTAGTTCTGCGAGTGAGTGAGTCAGTCAGTGAGTGATTGCCATTTCGCTTATATAGATTGAGCATGAAATATCAATGATATTACAGAACTCTTCATGGCTGTCGCTTTGTCTCATGAATTTTAAGAAGTAATTATTCTCTTTTTTAAATTTCCAACTTCAATTGATATGCCTGTCGAAACATATGAAAATATCTGTTGCCGCGTTTGGCCGAAAATTCTTTACAATATTATGATAGGCTATTTACGCACAGACAAAGAAAATTTCTATATAATAGAAGTAGCTCTATCTACTTCATATAGAGCCATTCTAACTCTAATGAATTACTGTATAACTCTACTGTAAAACTCAACTGTATGGCCGTATACTGTATACTGTTCTATAGGCCTATTCAGGTATAAATGAGTTGGAGAATTTTAATGAAGAGTCTTGATAAGTGTATATCAAATATAAATATATGAAATGATACTTTAAGATATTTTAATTTTATTCCAATGAATGTGAATGTCTTCAATTTTATTAATAATTTCACACTTTTACGAATTTCCCTACACCTTTTGCAGCAGCTTTAGTGTCGAGTGCGAAATCTCCATTTTTGCAACAATAGACCAATATTGACAAAGGAATTTGGAGGGAATGTTTTAAACAAAATTTCTGACTTTGCAGATTTCTTGAGACTAGTTATGAAGTACATAAAAAGTACATTGAAAGTCAATGTAAAGACTTTTCAAGTAACTGTATTACTGTACTGAGTTTACTGAGTATACTCTATTGATAGAGAACTTTACTAAGTTTCACAGTTAAACAACTATAAGATTGTTTTATTCTATGCCACAGACAAAAGCAAATCCCGTCGAGTTAAAACGTAGACATCGCTACGCTTGGTCAATTTATCAGTAACTAGCACATTTATTTGATCTCTCTTAACAATTCAATCAGATAACATGAAACCAATGGTTGGTATCCATCTAATTCGTTGGAAACATTTCGATTGAGAACTAAACGCGTTTTCTTTCAAGCGCGAGAAAAAGGCATTAGTCTGAAGTGGCAATAAAAAGCCATTCTTTTTGTTGACCTTTTTCAACCTTTGTGGTTTGCCAATGTTTCTTTCTAAAGGTGACATATGATTTGGATTATATCGCTGCAAGATAAGGTTAGATTTTAGTTTCCCTCACTCTTTTCAGTTCGATAGCAATTTCTTTGAAACTTCTGTATAGAATTTATCGAACGCTTTAATCTTCTTCACTCTTTCAAATCCTAGAGAATTAGTTGAAAGATTGTAACAAGATTGATACTAGAAAGATTCAATTAGAGATTGAGCTGGTCTTTGAACTTTTGATTTGCTCAATTTATCCAATTTTACAGTTTCATCAAAGAAACTTAGATAGTAGTTTGTGAATGATTAAATTTAATGAGCTGTGTTTCTGTTTGCTTTGAATTGTGAAAAGCAGTGTGTAATGTAACTCAAATAACTTACTAGTCATATTTTGAATTTCGTATGAATTAGAATTGGAACCGTTTTGGGCTTAACCCTGTGGTACTTTCCTGAAAGGTGTGTTATGTTGAATGGTTGACTAAATAAACAAATGAATAATGAATTTATTTATTTATAATTTTTACAAAGTAGCACTGATTGGGAGAGAAAAACTAAGGATACTCCTTGTACTATTTCTCTCCCAAATTTAGATAACGTTTTAAAAGTCCGAGACAGGGTTATGGTTTCACTTTTCTAAAATAATGAATAATGATTGTTCTGTGACACAAATATTAGTTTATCTATCTCATTTACAATAATACTCTCTCTAGATCTTGTATTATGATCTCTAGATCTTGGAACAGACTTACTAGATCTCAATAGAGATAAAATATAAGAGACAAATCATAGTTATGATACTTATATCTTCTCTCTGATCTTATGAGAGTATAATATGGAGTCTTATATAAGAAGAGACTCTGTTCTCTTTTATTCCTCTATAAAACAACTTCTGCTAGGCCTTTTTAGTTCTTCGGTCAATATTTGCAGAAGCGAAGATCCTTGGTTATTTTTACATAGCTTTCATTGGATATTTGAAATTATTATTATATAATATTCATCCTTGCCTATGATTGATGTGATTGATCAATGTAAAGGTGCGTACAGATATACACGCCGCAAACATGAGCAATTCACTTTTAATCAGCTGATATAGTCAGCTGATTGAAAGTGAATTGCTCATGTTCGCGGCGCGTAGACTATATCTGTCCAGGGATAATGATTTGAAAATTCTGAATTTTGAAGGTGGGTTTAATACTTAGAATGAATCATATATTACAACTATTTCTATAGTTTCATTTGTGAACTCAAAAAAAGTAACAGGATTGAGAAATAATGAAACACTCCCTTTCTATCTAAATTTGGGAAAGGAACAGTTTTGGGCTATAAGCCTGTTGTTCCTCTCCCAATCATTCATAGTTCAGAATTATATTGTATGTATCAATAAATAAATAGATAAAAATAAATATTAGAGAAGAAAGTATGATAAGAGTAGAGGTAGAAGAGTATCATAGAGGAGAAGAAACGACAAAGAGGGAACAGAAAACTAGGAACAACAGAGAAGAACGTAGAGAAGGAGTCAAATTGTAGAGCGAATAATGTAGTCTGACATAAACGGCTGTGTTTGACGTCACTCGCTCTCTCTCCTCACTCTCTCACGGACTTTCACTCTCACACTCTCTCACAACCACTCTTCTCTTCTCTCGCTCGCACCTCCCTTTTGTTCAGTTTCCATTATTTGAGGTTATGTAATCACACATGTGAAAACTATATTTGGCCCGCAGAGGCCGAATTTATGCCTTATTGACCCTGCATGTGTGGCTCAGCTAAGAATAGTTTATTGTGGTGGCATTGTCCTCCTCGATATATTGCACATTCATAGAGTCTCCGTTCACAATGAATGGATCTGCGTTTAATAGATGAAACCAAGTTTAGATGTAGTTTAGACTACGTCTGGTTTGAACTCAGTTTAAATGGAATGTAGTTCAAAATGGAATTAACTGTAAATAATGAATATTTGAATGGAATTTAGTTTGAGATGTAATGAACTGATGAATAAGCTCAGTTTAAATAGAATGTAGTTTAAAATGAAATGTAGTTAAATGGAATTAACTGATAATAATGAATGTTTAAATGGAATGTAGTTTGTGCCTCTGTTGTTAGTGAGCTAGAATTAGTTCAATATGCTTCTATTATAATTCAAGTATGAATGTATTAAATATGAGAATCTATTAAAAATTCCCCTATTTTATCTCTTTTAATGTCATTCAGATGTTGAAGGATTTTGTACTAGTAGTTCTGTGAACAGTAGACCTCGCGCTCAGTGAGTTACATTGACCTGTTGTTATGTTTTCTCAAAAATTAATAAATAATTTATCGATTAAAAATGTCTAGAAAAAAATCCTAAATAAACATGGAGCTTTCTGTCCTATATCGTACCGTGACGTGTCGTCCCGGAATGTGAGTGTGAGCGCTGTTATCAGGTCTGTCTACAACGTTGATGGAAAGATACAATTTTCAAGATGTTCGATGTTTTTGAACGGGTAGTATTATAGTCAACTGTCTACTAACGTTAATGGAAAGATACATTTTCAAGATGTTCGATGTTTTTGAACGGGTAGTATTATAGTCCACTAGACAGCTGATTTATGATGAATAATAATTCTATAGTCTGATTTTTACGGTAATATTGGCGTATGAAGGAGGCTCCTTTTTCCTTTTATATTATCCTTGAAATGCAAAATTTCCAAAAACCTTGTATATACGTCGACGCGCAATTTAAAAAGGAACATACCTGTCAAATTTCATGAAAATGTATTACAGCGTTTCGCCGTAAATGCGCAACATAAAAACATATAAACATTTAAACATTAAGAGAAATGCCAAACCGTCAACTTGAATCTTAGACCTCACTTCGCTCGGTCAACAAATTAATGGATAATGAGAAAATGAACAAAATATCAAAAAAGGAGAATGATAACTTTATTTCGGACTTTTAAAATGTTATCTAAATTTGGGAGAGGAGTAGTACAAGGAGTCTCCTCAGTTTCTCTCTCCTGGTCAGTGCTTCCTTGTAAAAGTAATGAATAAAAATGAAGAAAAAATTGAAATAAATAAGAAGAATTTGTGCAGCTTGGATTGAAAGCTATTGAACAATAGTGGGATCCACTTTATGTAGTTAGTCGAATTGATAGGACAGCATATTTATTAGCCTGGTTTTATTTTTCCCACCACCTTCTAAATTAAATGATTCTTAAGAGTGTAGTTGTTAAAGGATAACCTTTTTTCCAGTAGAATTCCTATTTCTGAATCAGGAATCAAGAATGTTTTATTGTCACAAACAAAATAATTGCATTGACAAAAGTCACTTCATAAGGATACAGTAACATTGATACTTTGTATACAGCTACACATTATATATTGTAATATTACAAATAAAAATCTGGTGTGGTGCACTCAAACAACTTTCCTTGCCGTTATGAAAATTGATCACCAGACGCTAGTGTGCACGCGCATCTCAAGTCTACTTATAAACAAAGATCTGAGCCAGCTGGTGACAGGACAATAACGCTGGAGACACACGAGGTCTGCTATCTCTTTATAGTGAATAGAATCAACAGTTGCCAACAGTTTGCAATTGAAATAATAACATTTTATCTAATTTCGTGCTTATTTTCAATTTTAGGTGAACATGTTACTGAACATTAATTGGAGTGATTTTTATGCTTAATCTTTTCCACTCGAAATTTTTTGTTTAAATTTTATCTGAAGCCTGATAATTGGGAATCTAAAATCGAACTTTGCATAGATGGGGCGGAGCTCCTGAAATTTTTACAGATATGAGACTTGTGGCAGTTGATAGAGCTTATCAATGACTATTTCATGTATAAATTTGATCAAAATCGTTGGAGCCGTTTTTGAGAAAATCTGGAAAACCCTGTTTTTGACAACATTTTCGTCATACACACACACACACACACACACACACACACACACAACACACACACACACACACACACACACACAGACCAATACCCAAAAACCACTTTTTTGCACTCAGGGGACCTTGAAACGTATAGAAATTTACAAATTGGGGCACCTTAATTTTTTTTGTAAAGCAATACTTTCCTTACCTATGGTAATAGGGCAAGGAAAGTAAAAATAGAAATAGAAATTGAAAATAACCTGTTGAAAATTTTCACTCCTATATTATTAGCAGTACATTTTTTGTGTTTTGGCAAGCCTAGCACGGCCCAGATCAATCTGACTACCTGACCGAGTGTTATGGTCTTATATAATGCATATTATGCAATTATAATGAATTGCATATTATGCAATCCAAGTGTTATGCAATTCTTATATACATCATATCATTCCTTACTCATATAGAGTCGTAGAGAGTATCATTGAAGTTCATTTAGTTATGATAGGGTTGTAAAATTCTTGGATTAAAATCTATTTATTCATACATTCATTTATTTATTGAAAGATTCATAAAATCAATATTTTTGTTAAAGCTTAATCTAGTAGACATTTTTCTACCAACCAAAATTGAAAACAAAGAGTAATCTATGCATCTCAATCTTTCAAAGAAAAATTGAAAACCAGATTACCGCGGACACGAACGATGAGCAAACACAAGAAAAAAATTTCGCTGCAAATTTATGAAGAGCACAGCAAACTTGAACGCCGAAAAAACTTCATAAATAATTTAGCAGCCCTTCTTTTGTGCGGCTAAACGTTTATGTAAAGCCACAGTTTACATGACTGCACTACACTCTTGAGATGGATGCGTGTTAATGCGAGTCAACAAGAGGCATGGAATTAGGGAGAAGAAGAAGAAGAAGAAGAAGAAGAAGAAGAAGAAAAAGAAGGAGAAGAATAAGAAAAGAAGAAGAAGGAGGAGGAGGAGAAGGAGGAGGAGGAGGAGGAGGAGAAGGAGGAGGAGGAGGAGGAGGAAAAGGAGGAGGAGGAGAAGGAGGAGGGGGAGAGGGAGGAAGAGGCGAAGAAGAAGAAGAAAAAGAAGAAGAAGGAGAGGAAGGAGAAGAAGTAGAAGAAGAAGAAGAAGAAGAAGAAGAAGAAGAAGAAGAAGAGAAGAAGAAGAAGAAGAAGAAGAAGAAGAAGAAGAAGAAGATGATGATGATGATGATGATGAAGAGGAAGAGGAAGAAGAAGATGGAGAAGAAGAGGAAGAAAAAGAACAGAAGAAGGAGGAACAGAGAACGAATAAAAGAAGAAGGCTGGAAGCACAGCGAGTTTTGGCGGGAACGTCTTTTATTGGCTGGGTTGCATAAAAAATATATAACAGAGTGCTCATTCAACAGGCTTTTGAAAAGTTCAAATTTATATCGCACAAAATTCTATGAACGGTCAACTTTGTAGGGGGAAATGAATTTTAAATGGAAAAAACGAGTACTTTGAAAGCGAACTATTCAGCCGAAATTCAGTTTTGTGAATGAATTTTCTTTTAAGAGATTATCACTTGAAATTAAGTAGTTGATCTTTTTGGTCTTTCAAGACTTTGTGATACTGACTGCAATGTATTTAGTAGCCTAGTCAAACTGAGTGTATATGCTTTAGCGTGAATAGATAAATACATTATTTAAAGAATAAATACAATATTTCAGATGAATAAATGCAAATCGATAATTGCAGAAAGTGATAAAAGATAGAGTGCAATAACTGAAAACTACACAATATTTCTGAAAAATTGCAAATGTCGAGAAAGATTCAAGAAAATAGCTGAGAGTTCAACAACGTTTGCCATAAATTGGTAGGAGTTGAGAACTTATGAAGTGAAATAACTAACTCGGTATTATATCCATGAATTTGGGAACAACGATAACATATAATTATAAAGTGGAATGATCACGAGCTCGTCAGTGATCTGCCATGAATTCACGAAGATCGAGAACATTATAAGTGAAATGACTCAAATCTTTCTTGAATTCGCCATAAATTATGACAAGCCTAAACATAAAGTTTGATGATGACTAATCTCCCAAACGCAGGGAGATTCAAAACGCCGGGAGTGATTGATTGATTGAGTGATTGAGTACTTTATTTATGTAGATTACAATATATACTGGCTTATACACTTATATACAATAGCTTACAATACAGCAAAATTATAGATGAATTTACATAATATAGACTAAGAAAATAATTATTGAACTGTATATGATATGAAAAAGCAATTTGTAATATAATAACTATAGATAATAATTATATTGTTATGCATCTACATAAATTGGCGGAGCTTTGGACATATCAATGTCCATTCTTCGGAAAGAATATTAAAAATATCCTCCCCACTAACTCTCTACCAAAAGGGAGGGGGGATTCTATCGTCAGGTCGAGGATAAGTAGCTGATAAGGTCTCAAAAGAAAACAGATTTGGAACAAAAATAACACACAAGAGTTACATTCTCCAGTACCAAGTACAAAAGATGTATTTTTAGTAAACGATATTTTGGGTGAATGCCAGAAAACTCCTTCCCACTTTTGCTTGTTGACTGTTCGCATTTGAAGTGAGATGGAGAATTGAACTGATAGAAGAATAGAATGAGAGGGAAGAGAATGAGAGGAAAGAGAATGAGAGGGACGTGAATGAGAGGGAAGACAATGAGAGGGAAGCGAATGAGAGGGAAGACAATGAGAGGGAAGAGAATGAGAAGAAAGAGAATGAGAGGAAAGACAATGAGAGGAAAGAGAATGAGAGGAAAGAGAAAAGAGAAATTTATTGATAGCTTCATATAAATTGTATGACAAGTTTGTAAAGTGAGATCCACGTTGCAATGGCAGTGTTTGATTAGCAATGGTATTGCTATCCTTGTTTATCATTCAACAAAGCGGATAGCACTATCTCTTTCTCGCTTTACTCTGTTGTCAGATCGTCTTTTAACTATGTGGAACTAATGATTAATCAACAAAATATGACATTTTAATGATTTAGTTAATCAATTTCAAATTCAGCGAATTACGCCAGGCCCTCGCAAACACAGGCTTAAGCCTACATGTGAGTCTCTCATAACGTAAGGGTATATATAAATGTACTGTAACTGTATGTATTATTTGTAAATTGTGAGAATAAATTTGATTTGATTTGAATTATGAACATTCATCATGAAAATATTGAAAAATATGATTTCTTGCTTAATAAAATATAATTGATTATTTCAATCGAGAATGAACAGTTAATTTCACATCAATAAACCGGTATCAGTTACCCTACATAGAAGGCATTGACAAGACAGAGGATCGGCAACGTTTTTCTCCTATCTTTCTCCACTGCCCGGTCGTGTGTTGATAGGAAGGATATTATTTTATATCCTTTTCCGAGAATCGACAATTATTTGTTGAAACACCACCGATTTATGAAGTTACATCATAATATAATATTATCGTTATTCTAATTACATTCACTCTTCACTCTCATTGATTAATTTTTTATACTTTGTAAAATTCGTTGAATAATTAGCATCACCGTCATTTGATGTAAATCAGTGCATAAGCCAGTAAATATTGTAGCATACATAAATAAATAACTCTAATCTAATCTGCCATTATAACGTGGACTTCACTATACTTCAGTGTCAGTTGAAATTATATAGAACTTGCAGATATAATCCATTTATATTTGGTAGAGTAATGCTTTCAAAAGTTCTTCAAAGTTATAGGTCAAAGTTCAGAGTCATAAATGCACTTGAACAGAACAAAACCCTGATTGAAACGATCAAACTAAAATCTTTCATTAATTCCAATATTGTTACAAAAATAATTTATCAATAATTCCAAGACAACAAAACGGATTATTTGAAAAACTTTCAGTTTCATTTCGGAACAGCTGGTCAATTACCACGTGAATAATTAAACAGAAAAGTTGATTCGAGCATGAAACTCTTGATTTGAACTTTCCAACAATCGACAGAACAGAATCACAGCCGAAGTTTGTCAACACTGCCTGCTCACCTTTCGAAACTTTTCAGCTACTTTCTTGAAAGACAATTAGAAGTCTACTCGAAAGTTGGCTAATTGTTAGATCGCGTCTTTGGTGGGACAGAGACAGAAAGTTTGAAGCTGAGGAGTTGTAGGTGGAGGAGAAGAAGGAGTAGGAGGAGGAGGAGGAGGAGGAGGAGAAGAAGGAGTAGGAGGAGGAGGAGGAGGAGGAGTAGGAGGAGAAGGAGGAGGAGGAGGAGGAAGTGGAGGTGGTGTAGGAGTAGGAGGAGAAGAAGAAAAAGAAAAGAGGATGGAAAATGGGTGATGATGGAGGTAGACGATAGTGACATTCACATTGAACAGTCAGCAAAGAATAAAAGGAGAGTAAAAAGATATGAAATTGTGGGTAGAGGAGTAGAGATTGAACGCCAAGAAAGAAGGAAAGGGAGATTTAAAACGAAGCATGAATGAAGGAAGGGATCGAAGAAGAGGGAGAGTGGAAAGGGTCAATGAGGAGAAATGGGTGAAAGAAAAGGATGTAGAAGAGAGAAAATCGAAATGGATGAAGAAGACTAGTAAGATGAGAGACGTGGAAACTTACATTGAATAGCAGGAGAGCAGGATAAGCCTTCTATTATGCAGGCAGAATGAAAATGAAAATGAAAAAATTCTTTATTAGGCGGAGTTAGGACTTTTAAGTCCTCTCTACCACTCAACCTCAAGAATTGAAAGTGTTGACATTCAAGGAGGTGGGAAAAAATATGAGGAAACGAGAAGAAACTGGAATAAGTAGAAGAAGATCTTCCTCTGTCAATAAATTCGGTGATTCAAACTAGGATTAAGTAGATGAATCACATGTGAAGTAAGAATGAAGCATTTTAAGGAAATAAGAACATGGAGAGAGTATGAAAAACCTAAGAACAGGATATGATGAATAAGGAAGAAGGGAATAGAAAGGAGATCGATATAGAGGAAGATATATTTCGAAAGATATAAGTTGGAATAGACGAGTAGTAGAAGGTAAAAATAAAGATTTTGAGAAAGAAATAAAAATGTGATTTGGGGAGAATACAAAGGTGGTAACGGAGGAGGAATGTACAAAAAGAATAAAGGAATAATGAAAGAGAAGGGAGTGAAGAAAGCAGAACAACAATAGGAATGAAGGAAAGCAAGAATAAACGGAATGAAAGAATAATTATTATTCTGCAATTGCAAATATTGACAACAGGGTTATTATTCATTAATTAGCATTTGAATAAATTATGCAATTTCTCATTAACTTCCATGTGTAGGATGAAAGAATGGAAAATGCATTTGGAAAAAAGAGAAAGAGCGATTGGGAGAAGCGAATAAGAAACAATGAATAAAGTTGAGGATTTAGGTAGCAACAACAGTTTAGAACTTTGCTACAAATACAAGGCGCGAACGGAAAGTAACGAGCAGTGAGGTAATTGGTTAGCTGAGAATTACACGTCTCTGTTGTTAATTATCACGAGAAAATTGATGGCACACAACTTTGGCTCAACTAGCCTAATTAGGGCATAATTATCAACCTAATCTGCAATCTTACGCCTAACAAAATCTAAGATGCTATAAGAATATATATTTGAATAAGGGTGAAGCTGTTACAAATTAGACCATCGAAAAATTTTTCACTTTTTGTGTAGTTGAGAAGTTGATATTGTGGTAATTATTCATATTGAATGAAAAAGACTGAGAAATTGTCAAAAAACCACTGATTTATTAATAATTAGAAACCGGTTTTTCTATTAATAAATCAGTGTTTTTTTGACAATTTCTCAGTATATTTTATTCAACCATCGAAAAATGTTTCAGAATTTTTTGTGAATAACGAAATTCAGAATTCAGCTGTGAATAACAAATAGTGAGTAGGATTTTGATTTTGTATTAAATTTTTTTTAAATGAGTGCAATATTTCTAAAGTTTTTAATTCATTGTGATACATTCTGTGATTCATTTAGAGTTTAAAATCAACCTTCAAAATTCAAAATTTTAAATCATCATTCCTGAACCGAAAATCAAGTAACGAAGCAGTGTGTGATTACATAACCTTATATTTTGGACAACATTAACATTTTATCAAAATTTTTGGAGAGAAATAGTACAGGCTCAGCCTAGTTTTTCCTAGTTTGTCATAATTATATTATGATTATAGTATTTTATACAATAAATAAATAAAATAAATAAATTGTCTATATCAGATTGAACAACTTCATAAGCTCTACAACTCTACACATACAGTACCATACATCAAATACAATTCATGAAAAAACAATATAAAACTAGTAGTACCCTTTCATTAAAACATTTTAAAAACTTTATATGTTTCTACAACAAGTTTATATTGTTTCTTTATTAATTTGAATAAAGTAGCCCATATATTTATGTGAAGTGATTTTAACAAATGCAATGTAAATTTTTATATTATACGTGTATCATGATATTTTGTTGTATTGTTCACTGTTCACTATTCACTCTCTATATTACCATAGAGAAACAATAGCATAAGTAGATATCCCATGGTATAGGGCGTTTATGTCGCAACTTTTACTGTTATCTCAAGCCGATAGCCCACGTAGTTCTTTCCCGTGAAGCTTTTGACGCTGGTAATCTCTCATACTGTGCCGTTCATACACTCTTACCCGGTCAAAACAGTAAAAATCAACAATAATCGACAGTAATCGGCTTGGGATAACAGTAAAAGTTGCGACTTGCCCTATACCATGAGATATCTACTTACGCTATTGTTTCTCTATGATATTACTCTCTTACTTCACTATCATCTTTCTCAAACTTTACCTTCTCAATTCTCTCTTTCTTTAACTCACACCTACGCATCTCTCACTCTCTCAGGAAACAAAATCAATTATTCCCCATTCACACCTATGCATAACTTCCTCTCTTCTATCCTTCTCTTTAACATTCAGACTCTAATCAGTCTCCTCACTCTCTCACTCTCTCACCAACAAATCAATTATTCCCCATTCACACCTATGCATACCTTTCTCTCTTCTATCCTTCTGTTTAACATTCGAACTCCTACCCCCTCCTCTTTAACACCTCTCAGATCCCAACTCAATAACAGATTCTCTAAATTACTTTCTGATTTTTAATTAGTGCCTCTACTGACATTTCCCCAGAGGCTGTCTCATTTTTGCTTATCCTCATCCATTTTGTAATCTTCTTCTTCATCTTTCCCGTCTTGTCCTTCTTTTTCATCTTTTCAGTACTCTTCCTCATCTGCTTATTCCTCCTTTTTCTACTCCTTCTCGTTTTCCTTCTTTTTCTACTTTCATTCACCCCTCTTCTTCACTTTTCCAACTGTTTCTCCTTTTCCTCCTCTTTTCTTATCTTCCACTCCATCATCTTCTTCTCCTTTCCCCTCTCCTCCTTTCTCTTCTTCTTCCGCTTTCACTTCCTTTCTACTCCCATTTACCCCTCTTCTTCTCCTTTTCTACCTGATTCTCCTTCTCCTCCTCTTTTCTTATCTTCGACTCCATCATCTTCTTCTTCTTATTTTCTCTCTCCTCCTTTTCCTTCTTCTTCTTTTTTCTACTCTCCTCCTTTTCCTTATACTTCTTTCTTCCACTCTCCTCCTCCATTCATTTAGTCTTCTTCTTCATCATCATCGTATAGTCCTTTTACTTCTCCTCTCTCTCCTTCTCTAATATTCTTTCCGAAGAATGGACATTGATATGTCCAAAGCTCCGCCAATTTATGTAGATGCATAACAATATCATTATTATCTATAGTTATTATATTACAAATTGCTTTTTCATATCATATACAGTTCAATAATTATTTTCTTAGTCTATATTATGTAAATTCATCTATAATTTTGCTGTATTGTAAGCTATTGTATATAAGTGTATAAGCCAGTATATATTGTAATCTACATAAATAAAGTACTCAATCAATCAATCAATCAATCAATCAATCAATCTCTTCTTCTTCCTTCACTCTTCTATTCTTCCTTCTTTTCCTCTTCCTTTTCCTTCTTCTCCACCTTTCTCGTTATCAACAAATCAAAATTCATATTACATGCAAGACTCACAGAGCTCCCATATTTGCACAGCCCTCGCTCTCTCAATTTTAATTTTATTGAGTTCACAAAAGAAAACAAATAATTCGTCCAATGAGTTCAATAATAGATCGTTATTAAAAGGAACAACTCATTCCATATTACTTCCATCGAAGATAGAATTTAATTACATCCCACACTCTCTGACTTTATTCGCCCTAGTTAATATGAATCAAAAAAAAATTATTCACGATGATTTAAAACTATGATGTTTTGTGGATCTATTAGCACAAGCGCAAACTCAATGCTTTGTTTATCTCTTTTCTGTATAGGGCTACTTGTAATATAAATATAAAGAAATAGAAATCTCAGTACCCTTTTTTTGAAATATTTTATCACAACATGTTTCGGACATTTATGCCATTTTCAAGAAAATGTTGTGATAAAATATTTCAAAAAAAGGATACTGAGATTTCTATTTCTTTATATTCAATGCTTTGTATTTCCTCTCCATGAACCAACTATAGACTCTTAGACTCTATAGACTCTATAGACTCTATAGATATAGAGTCTATATAGATTTAGTTATAGACTCTATAGACTCTAGAGCCGGTTTCCAAGCTCTAGCCAAGTTCTAGACTTTGAACAACTGGAGTCAGAAAATTAGCTTCTCAAAACGGGGAGTAGTAGCAATTTTTATAACAGTAGTCGCAGTTTTTATTTTCTCATTTCTATAATTAATTGGAAACGGTTTTCCTTGACCAAATTAAATTTTCCAAAATAATTCAAAATAGCTAAAACTTCACACTATTTTCTCTTTATTTTATTTCGTGTTCAATTTTTCATTTTTTCGAGATTTAATTCAAACTTTTATGACAGTAGTCGCAGTTTTTATTTTCTCATTTCATTTTATAATTGGATACGTTTTCCCTTGACAAAATTAAATATTCCTGAATAATTCAAAATAGCTGAAAGTTCACACTAGTTTCTCTTTATTTCATTTCGTGTTCAATTTTCTAGTTTTTCGAAATTTAATTCAAACGTGACTATGACAATGACTGCGACTACGCCCCGTTTTGGAAAGCCAATTTTATGACTCCAGCTGTTTGAAGTGTAGAACATGACTAAATCCCGAGCTCCTAATCCGGCCCATAATATAACCATAGAGAAACAATAGCGTAAGTAGATATCCCATGGTATAGGGCGTTTATGTCGCAACTTTTACTGTTATCTCAAGCTGATAGTCCACGTAGTTCTTTCCTGTGAAGCTTTATGACGCTGGTAGTCTCTCATACTGTGCCGTTCATACACTCTTACCCGGTCAAAACAGTAAAAATCGACAATAATCAACAGTAATCGGCTTGAGATAACAGTAAAAGTTGCGACATAAACGCCCTATACCATGTGATATCTACTTACACTATTGTTTCTTTATGATATAACCATAGCCACCTCTAATACAAGGCCGCGGCCTACGATATTGCAAACTCGCAGTGTAGGCCTAGAATCTAATACATTCAAAATCAAATTCAAATTCATTTATTTGCCATAAAATAATACAGATTGATAAAATAAATATTTTAACTTACAAAATGGCACTACCGGCAAAGAAAACTTGTGCGCCGGCAGTGAGTTTGAGCAACTAGGTACAGCAAACATGTCAATAGAAAAAAAGAGCTAATTCAAACCACTAGAATAAATAAAACTATGGAAACCAGGTCACATCTCAATACTCACAAACGATAAGACAAAGTAACAAAATCATAGTTTGATAGACAACTTTCAGATAGTAAAGGGGGAAATAATTTGAATAAAACATGATAATAAAGAGTTGATGAATGCCTAGAGTTGAAATAGTTTGACTACAACATTTTCGGTCTTGATCCAGTTCTCAATTTTTGTTTTAAGTGCTTTAGAGGGTTTTATTTTTATAAAATGTTCTGGAATAATAATTATTAGTTTATTTACTATGTGATTGGTGAAAAAGATCAGCTGGTATTTTTTAAAATCTTTTTCATGTATTAGATTCTAGGCCTACACTGCGACGTTGCAATATCGTAGGCCGCGGCCTTGTATTAGAGGTGGCTATGATATAACTCATATGCACAATCCAGAAAGTTGACTATAATGAAATTCAATTCAAAAACTTGCTATCGCTCATTGAATTTATATGTTCTATAATTGAAACAATAATAATCCAGAACATTATCTTCTTCCACTTTAATAAATTTAATGATTCCATAAAAGATAATGAACATTGATAATAATAATATTAATTGAAATACGGCATTCTTCAACACTACACTTTCAATATCTAACTTCCAATAGTATCCAATATCGATACCAAGAGCTAATGACAAAGGAGCCTTTCAAAACCAGCTTCACAGTGTAATTTATTCACTTTCAACCTTCAGCATTCCTCATATAATAGCTTCAATTCTTCCCATTAAATCATAACTGCCCGTCTCAAGTTCCACAGTGACATTCACCACATCTGTCAGAACAAATGCTGACAGTTTTTAGTGAACTGGAGTTGTAAAGTTAGAACCACTACTGTCAGCATGTCTCACTTATAACATCAATTCCCTTAATTGAACATATACTGTCAGTTTATAGTGAATTTGAGTTGTATAGTTAAAATCCCTACTGTCAGCAAGCCTCATTTATAACATCAATTCCCTCCATGAAACCATTACTGTCAGTTTAAAGTGAACTGGAATTGTAAAGTTAGAATCACCACAGTCAGTGGTGACTGATCACCATTCAATATCAATATCAAATCAAGAGTATTTGTGTATGCAGATGACATTGCTATAGCCATTCAGGACAGGAGTATGGAATATATTGTCTTTCCTCTCAGCTTACTTCCACAAGTGGTGGCTCCAGCCCAACATGAGGAAAACGGAGGTTTGCTGCTTTCATCTGAATAATAAGGAGGCAAGTGTGAAGTTGAAGGTAAAATTTGATGATGCTAACCTGCAACACAATTTTTTGCCCAAGTACCTGGGAGTTACGCTTGACCGCACTCTATCCTATAAACACCATAATTATTATCCAAAATGTTGCTGAGAAACTGAAAACAAGAAATAACATAATTCAAAAACTTTGTGGCACTACTTGGGGTGCTTCGGCCACAACTTTGCGCTGTTCTGCTCTGGGTTTGGTGTATCCAACCGCTGAATATTGTGCTGCTGTGTGGTTAAATAGTGCCCATGTGAATAAAGTAAATGCGCAATTGAACCACACTATGCGTTTAATCACTGGGACAATTAGAAGCACCCCCATATACTGGCTTCCAGTTCTCAGCAATATTGCTCCACCGGGGCTACGTAGATCTTCTGCTCTTGTACATGAATACAAAAAGATAAAGAGTAACAGGGCACTTCCAATCCATGGAGATCTTCTGGATTTGGGTGATCGGTTGAAGTCAAGGCATCCTCCCATGCGCATGGCAGAGCAACTGAGCGATGAAAATTTTTCCATGAGAGCAAGCTGGGAGGAAGAGTGGATGGAAAAAACCCCCCCTCAGCATTTGCTTTAGGTACTCAGTTGGTGTAAATGTGGCTGGATTTGAACTGCCAAGACGGACATGGGCGGCCCTCAACAGGGTTAGGACTGGCCACGGGAGATGCGGGGCCTCTCTTAATGACTGGGGCAGTTTACCTTCCCCTGCTTGTGATTGTGGAGAGGCTAGACAGACGCTGAAGCACATCATCGGAAATTGTAATATACGTGCCTACCAAGGCGATTTAAATGATTTTATTTTGGCTTCTCCACAATCACTACACTACCTTGACAACCTCGACATCAAAATTTAATATATTTACAATATCTTATTAACCTGACAACGGTCTCATGACCAGATTTTTTCTTTGACTACCTACCTATATGTTTGTGTGTGTCTATATATATGTGCCATACGCTAATAATAATAATACCACAGTCAGTATGCCTCATTTATAGCATCAATTCCCTCCATGAAACCATTACTGTCAGTTTAAAGTGAACTGGAATTGTAAAGTTAGAATCACCACTGTCAGTATGCCTCATTTGTAGCATCAATTCCCTCCGTTAAACTAATGCTGACAGTTCAAAGTTAACTGAAGTTGTAAAGGGTTAGAATCCCTACTGTCAGTATGCCTCATTTATAACATCAATTCCCTCCATGAAACCATTACTGTCAGTTTAAAGGTGTAAAGTTGTTACTGGAGTTGTAAAGAGTTAGAATACCCATTGTCAGCATGCCCCATTTATAGCATTAATTCCCTCCATGGAGCCATTACTGTCAGTTTAAAGTGAACTGGAGTTGTAAAGAGTTAGAATCCCTACTGTCAGTATGCCTCATTTATAACATCAATTCCCTCCATAAAACCATTACTGTCAGTTTAAAGTGAACTGGAGTTGTAAAGAGTTATAATCCCTATTGTCAGCATGTCTCATTCATAACATTAATTCCCTCCATAAAACCATTGCTGTCTGTTTAAAGTGAACTGGAGTTGTAAAGTGTTGGAATCCCCACTTTCAGCATGCCTCATTTATAACATCAATCTCCTCCTTTGAACATATTCTGTCAGTTTTCAGTGAATCTGAGTGGAATGCAATCATTGTAGGACATCAGTCGCAGTTGTTCGATATCAAGAAGTGACAATGTCTGAAACAATGGCTCGGAACAATGGCAGCCACAATATTTCACTCAATGGCCAATGGCTGATGTCACAATGGCATTACAAGAATGTCACCATGTCTATGTCCAATTGTCACCAATCAAAGATCGCCACACAATCACCGAACAATGCTGGAATTTCTTGCTGACATTTTCCCTTTTTCTACCAGTTTTTCTTTTCTTTACCAACTATCTATTCTCTTTTTCCAAACATTTTCCTCATTCTGTATCTGTCTCTCTCCACTTTCTATCAGTTTTCGTTCCTTTTATCAAAAATTATATCCTCTTTCGTTCCTCTGTTTTTTCTTTTTTCTCAGTTCTCAAATTCTTTGCCATGATCTTTCGTTCCTCTTCTGATACTTTCTTTCAGGACTTTCCTATCATCTTCCATGCATGTTATTCTGCTTTCTCAAATTTCTCTCATTCTCTACATTTTTTATTCATTCTTCTATGTTTTATTCACTTTTTTCTACATTCTTTCTTCATTCCTCTTATTTTACTTTCTCCTAGTTCTTGACTATCATCTTCCGTTCATGTTATTCTGCTTTCTCAAATTTCTCACATTCTTTACATTTTTCATGTTTTATTCATTTTTTCTACATTCTCTATATTCTTTTTCGTTCCTATTATTTTGCTTTCTCCCAGTTCTCATTCCATTTATGAACCCTTGTTCTTCCTATCCCGTCTGCCTCTTTATTCTCTTCCTACTTACTATTTCCTACCTATCATGAAATCTCATTTTGCATATTATTTCAATTTTTGCTTTCTCAAATTTCTCACATTCTTTACATTTTTTATGTTTTATTATTTTTTCTACATTCTCTATATTCTTTTTCGTTACTATTATTTTGCTTTCTCCCAGTTCTCATTCCCTTTATCAATCATCAACTCTTGTTCTTCCTATCTCGCCGCCTCTTTTTTCTCTTGCTTCTTATTTCCTACCTGTCTTGAAATCTCATTTTGCATATTATTTCAATTTTCATTTCCTCTCCACTATCAATCTCTTCCTGCATTGCTTTCATTTTCCTCTCCCACTTCCATTTCTCCGTTTTCTCCCATTTCCTCCTTCCTTTCCCTCAACATTTTGGTTTTCCTTTATGTCGATCTGTTCATATTTCCCTAAGCTCCCTCTCTATCACTTACTCTCTCTTTCTTACCCTTACCTTCTATTAATCTCTCTCACTCCTACCAACACTCTCTCTCAATCACACCCTCTCTCTCCCTCGTTCTCTATCAATCTCTCATCCCTAGCTCCCTCTCTCCTGCTTACCGCTCACCCACTCTTAACTTACACTTAATCTCTCACTCGCCCTCATCCTCTCTCTCACTCACCCTCTCCCACTCATCTACACACTCACTCTCTCTCACCCTCTCTCTCATTAATCCTCCCTCACTCACTCACCCTCACACTCACTCTCTCACTCTCTCTCACACTCACTCTCTCACTCTCTCTCACCCGCTCTCTTTCACTCACTCACTCACACACTATCTCCAACTCACCCACACACTCACTCTCTCAGTCACCCTCACACACACACTCTCTCTCTTTCTCACTCACCATCTCTCTCTCTCTTTCACTCTCTCTCACTCATTCTCTCTCCCTCTAACTGAATCACTCCCTGTCTTTCTCCCTGTTCCTTATCCTTTCTCTTTTCAGTCTCTCTTGCTCATTTCTCTGTTTATCTCTCTCTCGATCAACCTCTTCCTCTCTCTCACGTTCTCTATCTTTCTCTCTCTCTCTATCTCTCTCCGAACAAGCTTCCAACAAAGATCCACTGACCATCCACCAAGTCACTGTCAAATGTTTTTGACAGATTGATTCAAGATGTCTGCCACTACGCAGCTTTGCGAAATCCAACCGAAATTTGAAGAGCAATCGTCTGTTTTTCCTCTCAAAAATTCCCGTCGTTTAGATTCTTCTCATTGGTATTTTCAAGATTGTTGTCTAGTACGTTCACTCAAAATAGATTGTCCGAATTCACAAACAATAGACTGTCTACAACAGGTCATTTTTTCAAATACTGGAACTGAAAATACACTGAAGTTTACAGATGGAATTTACAGAGATATTGCAATTATTCAAAAGCTAATAAATTAATAATTATTTATTGAACAAGAATCCAAATTAAATGCTGTAATTCACCCCGAAGACTTCTGCTACTTTTATTTGCAGTAGACGAAGTCTTCCGGGTGAATTACAGTACTTAATTTGGATTTTCGTTTAATAATAGACTAAAGTTGTTCTAATTTTTGTTTCTCATATTCCAATCTTATTTGTGCGTTTTTCTCCTTATACTTGAGGTTACTTCTCGATCTTGTTCTCTCCACAGTTTGCTTTTATATGATTTTCAAGAGAAGTGACTCTTGATATTGTCAAAAACACTACTCTATGAAAACAATTTGAGATACTAGATCCGGTTGTTACGCCATAATCAATCTCAGTGAACTGAAAGCCCAATTATTGAGCAGCAGATTTATATAGTGTGGATGGAGCACTATGATTGGTTTTTAGATGTTGTCCCTGAAGTTGAGCTATACTGTCAATGGCCGTGACTAGACACGCCCATCTATTCTCTAGTCACGATTATTTACAGTATAGCTCGACCTTCATTGGTCAACAGTTAATAGCCAATCACAGGGCTTTGACATTGTTGCTGTTGCTCAATGTATAAGCTTTCAGTTGATTAGAGATTGATAATAGTGTAACGACCAAAACTAGTATCTCAAATTCATGTAATAATACTTTTGACAATATCAAGATGTCATTTTTATTTAATATCAATATCTCATTCATATGAAAAACGTAAATTAGTGTTTTATTTTTTACATAAAGTATAATTATGTCAATACTATGACAAGGTCCAAGTCAGGTCCACTTCCAGACACGACACAATCAATTCAGATTTCTGGTCATGATTACGAAGAGAAGTATGAAGTACGAAGTATCTATCACAAAATTACCTTCAGAACACGGGTGAGAAGGATAATGAATTAAAATATTTCTTGTTATGATTCATATACAATGTCGATAATTAAGGCAAAATCACATAATTCACAATTGGGTACAGGAGATGATAGAGTACCTAGATGAGAGAAATATCATAATATGATGCCTACGTACCCTATAATCTAGACAAAGATTGAGTATCATCACAGGAAGAAAACATGAAGCTTCTCTAATGAGTTTTCAACATCTGAAGACACTATGTTTGTAATCTGGAATATGATCTACATAAATTAGCAATAATTATTCTCATTTCTAATCAAAATACTTCATTTCCAAGGACATAGAATGGGGATAATGAGGAGTTAGAATAAGGAGTATATTAGTTTCATAGTAATTGTCATTAGTATGTTGTTGATAATTAATGACGTTAATCATAATGTTGAAGATAATCGTGTTGTGTACAAGAGGATCCATAGAACATGCATCTTATTATTGATTAATGCAATAAGTACATCATGGAAATGATAGGGAGAGAAGAAATGAGGTAACCTTGTTCTATTCCTCACCCAAATTTAGATAAGGTTACACATAGTCCAGAATAGCGTCTTGTAGTTCTTCACTTCACGAAATTTTCAGTCTTTAATTATTTTCACGATGTACATTTTTGAATTTAGATGTTCAAAAATCAAAATTAACATAGAAAAAATATTTTACATTATTATCACTAAAATAGGAAATATTCACATATTAAAGAAATAATTTTGAAGGACCAAAAACAAACTTAAATTTATATTTTATTGGGAATGTCTTTCCTTTTTCAACCATATCCTTAAGATTAGATTAGGAGTGAAAATTTTCTTGTTATTGACGTTTTTTTTTCAAGAATATCGAAGAATATATAACTCTTTTAACTATTGAATGAGGTATGTGAGTGATTCGCATTCTATTAACAGTTATTTTGGAGTCAGCTCATTTTCCCTCATTCATTTTTCAATGTCCAATTTTTACTAATTTAAATAAATATTCACCTTTACCTTGGAAACTGAGGACATATATATGACATTTATACTGGATCTTTTCAGTTGCAAATTTTGTGAAGTGAACAACTACAAGACTTAACTTATTCCGGACTATGTGTAACCTTATCTAACTTTGAGAAACGAATATCACAAGGTTACCTTATTTTTCTCTCCCTATCTTTTTGATGATGTAATTGTTGTATGAATCAATATTGTATTTTGAAAAGTGAAAGTGACATAACCAACATTTTGATTTGGACAGAATAGTATATAAATTGGAAATGGGACAGTTTTGGGCATGAGTCTGTTGTGCCTTTCCTCATGTTAAGTATTTGTACACAATGTGATAAATAAATAAATAAATGTGATAAATATTTTCTGTTGCAAATTTCATTTGGAGACTATGGTCTTCGGTTGTTACACCTTTCGAGAAACATTCGGTATGAATATACATTTGCCCCATATAGCAAATTGAATACTGATTGTACATGAATATCGCGTACTGTGTATGGGTAGAACATTATATTGTACCAACAAATTAGAAATAACAATCATCATCTTTCTAGAGAAACAGAGATATTAATGCTACGTAGAAACATATAGCTTTCTCACATATTGCATCTGACAAATTTGTATACATCCAAGGATTCCACATCTACATTTCAAAGAAATTACAACTACCAAGGACTCTACCCAATTAATTACTGAAACATCTTTCTGTCAACACAAAGAGGTTTCCAAAGCACATGACGCCATATTGTATTTGATATCACATCTGTGATAATTATCATTATTCACAAAGCTCTTGGCAAATAGAATACATACAGATACTTATACATAGATATAGCAATGACATATGAAGTGGAACACATTCCAGTTCTCACAAATCCGCTAGGAGACATCTTATTAATTATTGATGCGCATGCGCTAACGATATATGCGTTTGTGTGAGTGAGCGTGTGTACCCTATCCCGTTCCCCCTTTTTGGGACCCCATACCCGCAGGAATACCCCGAGCCCCCCAAAAACAAACCAACTTGTCACGTGATCAACTACTAAAGGAGTCTGTTTGGGTTCAGTTCGCAGATGTAAGTGCAAATGAACGCTGCAACTTGGGATTTTGAGAGACAGACAGAGTGAGAGAGAGTGAGTGAGAGAAAGAGAGTGAGTGAGAGAGGGTGAGAGAGATAGATAGAAGAAACAGAGAGAGTGTGAGTGAGAGGATGAGAGATTGATTGATTATATGCCTTTATTTAGGGCGGAATTAGGACTCCTGGTTCTCTCTGCCACACAACCCTAAGAGAGATTGAGAAAGAGTGAGAGTGAGAGAAGAAACAGGGAGAGGGATAGTGAGAGAATAAGAGAGAGAGAGAGAGAGTGAGAAAGTAAGTGAGAGAAAGAGAGAGAGAGAGAGTGAGAAAGTAAGAGAAAGAGAGATAGATAGATAGAAGAAACAGAGAGAGAGGAGTGAGAGGATTGAGAGAGAGGGAAGAAACAGAGAGAGGGTGAGTGAGAGAAAAAGAGAGAGTGAGTGAGAGAGAGTGATAGAGATGAAAGAAACAGAGAGAAACAGAGAGAGAGGAGTGAGGGATTGAGAGAGAGGGAAGAAACAGAGAGAGGGTGAGTGAGAGAAAAAGAGAGAGTGAGTGAGAGAGAGTGATAGAGATGAAAGAAACAGAGAGAAACAGAGAGAGAGGAGTGAGAGGATTGAGAGAGAGGGAAGAAACAGAGAGAGGGTGAGTGAGAGAAAAAGAGAGAGTGAGTGAGAGAGAGTGATGGAGATGAAAGAAACAGAGAGAGAAGGAGTGAGAGAGAGAGGGAGAAACTACCAGCTTAGGTGAAAGCTCCTACCTACCTTCAGACCAGACAACAGTATCAGCGCTTCAAATTCTAGAATTCAGATTTCAATAATTAATTAATATATAATTAATTAATTCTAGAACTACAACCAAATTTGATTCGCTCCACTTGCGATAATATTAAGATGCAGCTTCATATAACCGTTATTGTAGTTTTCTTGAAAAATATACTAATTTTTTACTTCGAGAATCCAAGATGAAGATATTTCTTTCCTTCTAGTGGAGGAAGATTGATCTATAGTGAGGTCCACGTTATGGCAGAGGAGAAAGATAGGAGAACAACGTTGCCGATCCTCAGTCTTGTCAATGGCTTCTATAGACGGTAGCTGATACAGGTTTATTGATGTAATACAATACTGTAATATAATACTAATAATACCAATAGCATAATACTGTTCATTCTCATTTAAAATAATTAATTATATTTTATTAAGAAGAAATGATATTTTTCAATAATTTCATGATGAATTTTCATAATAAAGATGAAGTATTTTGTTCATTAAATATTAATTCTACATTGTTGAAAGACGATCTGGCAACAGAGCGAAGCGAGAAAGAGATAGCGCTATCTTCTTTGTTAAATGATAGACAAAGATGACAATAGCATTGCTAATCAAACACTGCCATTATAACGTGGACCTCACTATAGTCACATAGCTTCAATGGATTTACAGATGTAAATAACTGAGATATTGCAATTATTCATATGCTAATGAATTAATAATTATTATTAAACGAAAATCAAAATTAAATGCTGTAATTCCATCGAGCTGTTTGCCCTGTTGTCAATATTTGCAGTAGCAGAAGTCTTCGGGTTGAATTACAGCATTTAATTTCAATTTTCGTTCAATAATTATTATTTTCAATGGATTCAAGAGAAAAATAATAATTGTAGCTGAGGAAAGCAGAGCTAACTCGAGAGACCAAAGAATATTTGAGTGGTTATGCTAAAATAAGTCACGCCCCGACCTCAACGAGTAGTCTCATTGGACGATGACTCGCTCGTGACTTTCTCTAGCTGCTTGCTTCCTATTGGTAGTGAGCTGTACAGGTGAAATGGCGAGATATCAACCCATTGACCAATCAGACAGCTCCTTTACTTTGGAGTACCTTTTATTCATTTAGCCTACAAATTGAACGACTAGGTAAGGTAAGTTCAAATTCGATTCATAGAATCAGCTTGGAGGCAGGGCTGTGTAGAGTCTACATAGTTTCTTTCCACCAATTATTTTCTTCTATTGATTATTTTATTATTATATTCACTCCAGAACTATAGACCTATCCCCGGAAAAAGAGATGTAGGGAGGCCAAGAAAGAGATGGATACCGAAACAGGTTGATTAATAAACCTAATCCCTGAAGTGAAGATGATGATGATGATTATCTTTAAACAAATCATCTCTGCTTTCGAAGAAAGTTATTTTGTAGTATTTTCAATTGGACTAGCAGAGGAAGTGTAATTTTCCTACATCATATCAATGTCAGTAAAAAAAAACAGACTGATACATTTTTACTGTTTTTCACGTTTTTCTCGAAAACGGCTCTAACGATTTTTTTCAAATTTATACCATGGATAGCTAGCTATTCATAAGCCCTATCAACTGACATGAGTCTCATTTCTGGGAAAATTTCAGGAGCTCCGTAATATTCTTGAGAAAAATGGCGGATAATGACAAAAAATCAATGTTTTTCACGGTTTTCTCGAAAACGGCTCTAACGATTTCCTTCGAATTTATACCATGGATAGCTATTTATAAACCCTATCAACTGGCATGAGTCTCATTTCTGGGAAAATTTCAGGAGCTCCGTAATATTCTTGAGAAAAATGGCGGATAATGACAAAAAATCAATGTTTTTCACGGTTTTCTCGAAAACGGCTCTAACGATTTCCTTCGAATTTATACCATGGATAGCTATTTATAAGCCCTATCAACTGGCATGAGCCTCGTTTCTGGAAAAATTCCAGGAGCTCCGTAATATTCTTGAGAAAAATGGCGGATAATGACTAAAAATCCATGTTTTTTACGGTTTTCTCGAAAACGGCTTCAACGATTTTCTTCAAATTTAAACCATGGATAGTTATCTATCAGCTCTATCAACTGGCATGAGTCTCCTTTCTGGGAAAACTATAGGGGGTCCACCCCATCCTTGGGAAATGGACTTAGTAACCTCCTTCTCGTGCATGAAGTAGGTAGGTAGCGCAGTTCATAAAAAGAACACATAGTCGAGATATTTCATCTGTAGAACAGCTGTTTTGACGACTTTAAAAAAATTACGACTAAAAAAATCATCGAATTTCACAATTATTCACACAAAGAAAAAGTACTTTGAAAACAATTATATATACACATATACAGAAGTCTGATCGTAGTTTCAAATATGAGCAAGGAAAGTTGTGTGAGTGTACCACACCAGATTTTTTTTTAGGCGATGACTTCCAAGTTACAAAATTTGTCATAATATCTCAATAACTCAATCTACCAATATTTTGGTAGAGAGTAAGTGAGAAGGATATTTTTAATATTCTTTCCAAAGATTCAAAGATAGATATATTTATTGATAATTGTTACAAGGCTGTTGCCTATGGTAACATTCACAAAAATTGCCAATAAAATTGAATCAAACGTAGTAAGAGGTAAATAATAATTTAACAGCTCTGCATCAGTATAATCAATTACAAATACAGTATCAAAGAAAATAATATATAGCCCAGTCAATAAAGGTTTTTTCGATCCGAAAATTAAATAAAAGCTGAATCTTCTACCATCGATAGAACCCTCCCAGAGGGTCATTCTCCCAAAAGTCCCAAGAAATCCCCTTGGAGCTTTCCCCCCTAGCACCCCTCAAAGTTGAAAAATGCAGGTAATCACAGAAAATCAATTATCTCTGTACCCATTGATCGGAAACAGCTCTATTATATGCCATTCGATTAGTTACATTATGGACTACAATATTAGTTATATTCATTTTTCAATTAAATTAACAGTTTTCTTGATAAATTGATATATATGTAAAAATTTAGGGGGTTTGCGATTTAATTTTTTTGTTTTCTTCGATTAACTTCGAAGCAAGTAGTTTTAAAGAAAAATGAGCCGAATAATTAATGTAGCCACTCTTATTGCAAATCCATTGATGTATATTGTTATGTATTTGCGATTCGATTTGACGCCGTGGAAGGGGAAACAGTCAACGCGGAACGGCGCGGCTGACTCTCTTAGCCATAGTAAACAGCAAACTGGAATTCAATTATCTCTGTAAACATTAATCGGAAAAAAATCTATCATATGCCATTCGATTCGTTAAATTAAGGACGACAATATTAGTCGAATTAATTTCCTCAATAAATCGAACAGTTTCCTTAATAAAATAATATAATGTAAAAATCTAGGGGTTTTTCGATTTGATTTTTTTGTTTTCTCTGATTAACTTCGAAGCAAATAATCTAAAGAAAATTAGACAAATAATTAATGTAGCCACATTCATTGCGAATCCATTTATGTATATTGTTATGTATTTGCGATTCAAGTTGACGCTGTGGAAGGGGAAACAGCCGACGCAGCTGACTCCCTTCACCATAGTAAACAGAATAATACTGGTGTCTACATTGCATCTCATTTACAGTATGGCGCTCGAAACAATCAATTTTGTCTATTGTTTTGACATGCGCTGTATATAGATTTTCACTTTTCAATACTCTTAAAAAATATTACAATTTTCTTGATTTAACCATGCTCATGATAAAAATCAGGATTTCGTTGTTTTCTCACATAATTTATTATATTAATTTATTTGAAGTGTGCCTTCTCCATACGAGTCAAGAGGTAACACAATTTGATAACTCTAATTTCAGATATTGATGTTTTTCATCAAAGCTTCATGATATATTATGTGTCCGACTCCTTCATCTTATCCTTATTTTGTGAAAAATTAAGATTCAAAATTTATTTTCAAGAACAAAAAAACAAAAATATTTTCAAGCTGAAAGTAGATCAATTTGTTGCACATTCGGTTCAAATATTAACAAATGTTACCAAATATTATTACATATAGTGAGAACGAATTATTCTGAAGCTTACTATTCTCACTGAACATGAAGAGGCAATACCAAGCCAGAATCGCAGTTCCGTTCAAATCATTATTATCAGAGCTTTCAAATTGATGCTATGTACTATGGATGTTATCCCCATCTCACAATTTCCCTATTTATCCTTATCCTGATTCAGAATAAAGTAGTTGATCTCTATAATCACAGAAATCAATGTACAGTACCTATAATAAATAGTAAAAATAACAACATTTCTAGTAATAATGCAACTTTCTCTAGGTATGAATTTCAAGGCTCATAAAATGACTTTTTCTCAATCACAGGCAGAAATTCCAACGATTATCATAATAGTAATTTAATGAAAATTTTTTATATTGTACATTGTTCGACGTAAGATAAGCTACATCTTTAAGGTACCCAACGTATTTAGGATTATCATGTTTATGAATGAAAGCGAGACTGTGATAGAAGATTGGTCAAACTGAAATATAAACATTATAGACAATCCATATTTCTGATGAACTATAATTATAAATGATAGTATCAAGCCGTAATGAATTGAGCAACTGAATTTCAAAGTTACTATCCACTGTTCAAATCGCACTGTGATTTCCTTTTACTTCCAAATGGATTGACTTGCCTCACTCTTCAACGTAACAATTATTGAAAAATCCAGTGGAATGTGAACGTCATCCAAAAAGCATTTGAATTTCAATTTTCATATCATGAAATTCATAAAAAACTAATTCTTGAGAGAATAGTGATGAATTGCAAACAGTGCAAGTAACATTGATACAAAGCGATACAATGAAAGTCAACATCGATTAATTTGATATTGGACTTATCAAATTTATATTATTTATAGTCTAAAGCTTATAAAATGTGGAACCAACATTTTTTAATTTTCTCTACTGGAGCAAAACATCGATAGAAAATAAAAAAGAGCCCATCATAAGCACAATATACTTGTGTACTAGAATTCACTTGAACTAACTCATCACTTCAACCCTTCAATGATCACAATGAACAAGAATGGTATAAAAACCATGGAATTGATAATCAGGTACATTTTTCAAATAGCTTCACCCAACTAAATCTGTAAATAGATTCAATTTGAATGCTTCAAATAGAAAATGATCTATCCTTTTGGTGCCCTAATCAAAATCAATTTCAATCAACATTAATCGACATAAAGAAAAGCTTCTGCCAACCTTGTATAGTGAATGACAAGATGCGAGTGGAGGTGAAAAATCGATGTGTTAACAAAAATAATAGAAGATGATGAATCGTCTTTCAATTAATCTTATACGGTAGGGTACTTTGTGGTTAAATGTGAAACACTTTCATGATTTTCCTACCTTTTATGCATGCTTACTCTTTCTTAATTTGTATTTTTGCATGGCTTTCACCTTTAGAATCTACTGAATTTTCATATTGAACTGTCTAAATAATCTAGATTCATCTAGTAAGAACGGAAGATAAGCTACTTTACAGAGAGAATCATAGAAAGCTTCGACTCAACTATCCCAATGTATATTTTTTTTATGCCTCAGCCGTCATATATATTTGGCTCAACTGAAGGTATATTATCAACCTGGCTTGAAGAATATTAACTGTAGAAAACAGCTAAGACTGCACGCTATGATTTTTCAGGAAATTGCCACTGTTAACACTATTGTTATCTATGATTTATCTCAGTTTTTGACAAAACTTATGATAAATTTTAGCATAGAATTATAATCATACACACATATTTTAAATATGTTTTATATTATGTAATAGTATGAATATTTTATCGGTTGCAAACAATATCTTTGTCTGTCATAGAATGCATGATTTAGCACATCTATAACAACAAAATGATTTTAGAGAATTTAGAGATTAAAATGTGAAAAATTAGTTTCATCGCATGTCAAAACAATAGACAAAATTGATTGTTTCGAGCGCCATGGTGTGAATAAGATGCAACTTAGAAAGCAGTAGGCCTACTACTGTCGTATTTTACTGTTTATTATGGTGAAGAGAGTCAGCCACGCCATACCGCGTCGACTGTTTCCCCTTCCACAGCGTCAAATCGAATCGCAAATGAATAACAATATACATCAATGGATTCGCAATGAATGTGGCTACATTAATTATTTGTCTAATTTTCTTTAGATTATTTGCTTCGAAGTTAATCGGAGAAAACAAAAATCAAATCGAAAAACCCCTACATTTTTATGTATATATTATTTTATCAAGGAAACTGTTTGATTTATTGAGGAAATGAATACGACTAATATTTTAGTCCATAATGTAACGAATCGAATGACATATGATAGATTTTTTTCCGATTAATGGTTACAGAGATAATTGATTTCCAGTTTGCTGTTTACTATGGCTAAGAGAGTCAGCCGCGCCGTTCCGCGTCGACTGTTTCCCCTTCCACAGCGTCAAATTGAATCGCAAATACATAACATATACACCAATGGATTTGCAATGAGAGTGGCTACATTAATTATTTGGCTCATTTTTCTTTAAAACTACTTGTTTCGAGGTTAATCGGAGAAAACAAAAAACTCAAATCACAAACCCCCTCAATTTTTACATATATATCATTTTATCAAGAAAAATGTTAATTTTATTGAAAAAATGAATATAACTAATATTGTAGTCCATAATGTAACTAATTGAATGGCATATAATAGAACTGTTTCCGATCAATGGTTACAGAGATAATTGATTTCCCGTGTTTACCTGCATTTTTCATGTTTTAGGGGGTTGGGGCGGAAAGCTCCAAGGGGATTTTTTGGGACTTTTGGGAGAATGACCCTCTGGGAGGGTTCTATCGATGGTGGGAAATTCAGCTTTTATTTAATTTTCGGATCGAAACTGCTTTTTTGGACCTTCATTGACTGGGCTAATAGTATTTATATTAAGCCTTAAAGAGTGGGCATTGATATGTCCAAAGCACCGCCAATTTATTTAGATGCATAACAATATTGTCTATTGTTATCCCAAATTGCTATTTCCATATCATAATATACAGTTCAATATTTATTTCCTTAGTCTATATTATGTGAATTCATCTATAACTTTGCTGTATTGTAAGCTATTGTATATAAGTGTATAAGCCAGTATATATTGTAATCTTCTTAAATAAAGTACCCAATCAATCAATCATCTCTCCATGTGGGAAAGGATATAATCTTTTCTTTTCAATCTAAATAGACAGAGATTTTTACTAAGCTGAATATACTGATAGAAAATGTCAAATCATCAAAGCAGGTGATGAAATCGAGTTGAAAAGTCTTTATTGATAAACTAGCACGTAACCCGTGTCTAATTATTAAAAACTTGACAAACTGGACAAATTGAAAATAGGCCTATAACCATCCTCGGTAAATCAAGGATCAATATGAAAAATGTCAAGTTAATCAGTCCAGTAGTTCAGACGTGATGCGTCATACATGTATTTCCTATCCCATACATGTCTAAACCGATTCTTTCCTCTATTATACTATAGATAGATGATTTGACAGGTATTTCAATTTGTGTATTCCGCGACGACTTATTACAACGACTTATAGGATCTTTGGGATTTTGAGAATTGAAAATTCATTCGTCATTCATGAATTTCCTATCCCGTACATGTATAAGCTAATTCTTGCCTTCATTATATTATAGATGATTCAAATGAACATTTATATGGGAATAGATTTATTGATTGATTGGTTGAGTACTTTATTCATGTAGATTACAATATATACTGGCTTATACACTTATATACAATAGCTTATAATACAGCAAAATTATGGATGAATTTACAAAATATAAATTAAGAAAATAATTATTGAGAAAATAATTATAATTAGATGGAGGATTAGATCAAAATAATACATCCAAATTAAAAACAAGCAAATTTGCAATCGATCAAGATACAAGAGCCTAGTTGAAACAATATGAGACAAAACATTTCTCCCAACGAGAGAGAGAGAGAGAGAGAGAGAGAGAGAGAGAGAGAGAGAGAGAGAGAGAGAGAGTGAGGATGAGAAAGAGAGAATCAAATATACAGTCTAGATGGGAACAGAGTTGGATTGAAGGACCTCTTAGTAAGCTCTGAGATCAAAGGGACCTGTGGTGTGTATGTGTATTCTGCTAGTTAATTTCCGTAGAGAGATGTGTGTGTGTGTGTGTGTGTGTGGTGTGTGTGTGTGTGTGTGTGTGTGTGTGTGTGTGTGTTAGTTGCACAAGACTGCGATGATTGTGTTGATACAAGGCCTAACTGTTTGTTGTATCACATTTGATGAGAATGTATCACATTGGGAATACTGTGTACAGTGTATATTCGTGATTTAGTCCAAATATGAGAGTTGCTTGAAGGAACACATGATACAAAGTGAATTGTGATACTGGTATGTATCATATTTTTGTTTCAAAAATTAATGTTGGTTAATGGGATGTGGAGTTGCCGCTTAGGTCACCAAACCTGTCATCATGTGAGTATTTTTTATAAACTATAAACAAAGTTAATACTATTTGAGATTCTATAGAACTCGGGCCAGAAAAGGGGGATTCATGAACTTTAAATCATTTTTCCCACGTTAACAAATAATGCTTCTAATCCCATGAGCTCAAACAAAGTTCCAGAAGCAAATAGAATCTAAGGCTAGAAGAAATCGAAGGAAAGCTTCATACGCATTAAATCAACGATAATCATCTATAAAAACATGAGAAATTGAGAGCATAAATTCAAAGATAAACCATCTGAGATAGCAAGAAAACAAGACTCTTTGAAATTTGAATCAGATAACGTCTTTCTCCATATTTCACTGATGAAATCAGAGTGCTTGAAAAGCTATTACTTGATTAAAATCTACTTGAACGTGTACCTTTACCGTGGAAATTTCACTTGGGATTATATTAGTTGAGTTCTAGTTGGCGGAGGAATATACACACACAAAAGAGAAAGCGCTATAGTGGGATGAACTTCACACTGTCAGCATTCGTCATGAATAGGATTGATGCTACCCATTAAACTTATGCTGACAGTTGAGAGTGGATCCGACTGTAGATCGTCCGTCTTAGCTGTTTTGAAATGCAAATGGGATTCAATTATGCATCACGTGAAGTAACAAGTGATCACGATATTCTAGCATGATTAAAATTGAGCTCGACTTGTCTGTAAATTGACGTAATTGTACTAAATTGTACTGGAAAATGGGGAAGAAAATTTAAAAACATTTTTGAAAATTTCAAAAATTTTCATGAATTTGGATTCATCTCTTCATTTTTTGTAACTTTTGAGAGCAAAAGCGTTCGTACTAGTTTTATTCAATCAAAAATTACTACAATAATCACAAAGTAACCTTCTCCACTATCATTCTCCCAACGTGAACATAATTATTGAGAACTTTTTTGCCCTGCTGAGCAGAGATTTTCATTCTGTCGATGTGTGAACACTCCCTTAAGAGACAATGGTATTCTTTCCAATGGCATTCTCTTACTAGTGATATGTAAACACTACCGCAAGAACCAATGGTTCTTATTTCGCTTAACAAATCAGATATTTCTTATCTGTGGATGAAAACTCCCATGAAAAGAAAACCTAACAACCAATGATATTCTTTCTCTGCCTGCAGAGCAGAAATTCATTGCAAAACAGGGCTTTGATGAGCAAAACTCCAGAGTTCTCTAGCTCTCATTCTATTTTCTTATATTCCTATTTATTGGTAGAGAGTTAGTGGGAAGGATACTTTGAATATTCTTTCCGAAGAATGGACATTGATATGTCCAAAGCTCCGCCAATTTATGTAGATGCATAACAATATTATCTATTTTATCTATAGTTATTACAAATTGCTTATTTCATATCATATGCAGTTCAATAATTATTTTCTTAGTCTATATTATGTAAATTCATCTATAATTTTGCTGTATTGTAAGCTATTGTATATAAGTGTGTAAGCCAGTATATATTGTAATCTACATAAATAAAGTACTTAATCAATCAATCAATTCTTACCTCCTTCTTCTCTACTTCTTACTCTCTTTATATCAACGTATAGACGTTGATAGACGTAGACCTCTTTATTTTCTTATTATTTCGAACCCCTTTTTCCTAATCGTTCCTGGTTTCCGCTCCTTTTTACCACCTTGAGACTCAATCTCTTTTCTTCATCTCCACTCTTACTTACTTTCTCTATCCCTTTCACTATCACTCCATACCTTTCTCTCTATCTTCCCCTGTCATCACACCTTTCTCTTACTATTTCCCTCTACCTTCTCACCCTTCTCACTCTTTCTTCCTCTATTGTTCCGCCTTTCTCTTTCTATATCCGTCTTCTCTTATAGTTTCACCATCCTCATCCTATCTCCCTCTATCATTCCACCTCTCTCATTCTATCTCCCTCTATTATCCCTTTATCTCTTCCTATCTCCCTATATTATTTGACCTCTCTCATTTTATCTCCCTCTATCATTCCACCTTTCTCTTTCTATATCCTCCTCAATAGTTCCATCTTCCTCTTCCTATCATCCTCTATCGTTCCACCTCTCTCTTTCTATCTCCCTCTATTTTGGTAGAGAGTTAGTGGGGAGGATATTTTTAATATTCTTTCCGAAGAATGGACATTGATATGTCCAAAGCTCCGCCAATTTATGTAGATGCATAACAATATGATTATTATCTATAGTTATTATATTACAAATTGCTTTTTCATATCATATACAGTTCAATAATTATTTTCTTAGTCTATATTATATAAATTCATCTATAATTTTGCTGTATTGTAAGCTATTGTATATAAGTGTATAAGCCAGTATATATTGTAATCTACATAAAAAAAGTACTCAATCAATCAATCAATCAATTAATCAATCTATCATTCAACCTTTTCATTTCTATCCTCCTCTATAGTTCCACCTTCCTCATCTATCTTCCTATATCGTTCCACCTTTCTCTTTCTATATCCTCCTCAATAGTTCCACCCTTCCTCATCCTATCACCCTTCATCATTTCTCCTTTCTCTTTCTATCTCCCTCTATCATTCCACCTTTCTCTTTCTATCTTCCTCCATTTTCCCACCTTTCTCTCTCTATCTACTTTTTCTATATTCCTCTCCATCTCCCACTTCCTTCACCCTCTCTCTTCCTATCCATTTCCTCCATCTTCCGTGCCACCAACCATAACAGTCTAGCGTGTCCAGGGTGATCAGGGCAGGCATCACGTTATTTTAAGGGTAGTTTTGCACGGTAAATGACGTCATTAAAAGGTTGGGGGACCGGATTATGTTATTCGTGGTGGGTTATCGTTGCGCTAATCACCTTATAACGTTCCACTTCAAATGTTATTATTTTATTCACTTTTCCTGCGCTTTTCCTCGCCATAACCGTTTCCTGTTGACTTGCTGGTCACGAGATTTTCCCAGGGAAAACTCCCAGATAACTGATTTGAATATATTATTCCCCTTCAAAATGTTTCACTTTTCCTTTTTGTTTTTTTATTCCCCCCTTTCCAAAACAGAATGCTTCTATTGTATGTTACAATTTCTAAATCATAGATCTGGTTTCTTCAGTGAGGTTCACGTTATAATGGCAGTACTAATAGTGGGTAGGTTTGTGATTTTGGATTGAAATTTATTTTATTTTTTTTTTTTATTTATCTATTACAATATTACATACATAAAGTAAGTAACATTACACATATGCAAGCTCTTTCGAGCATGACCGCATATGGGAGTATCAAATACATACATATAGATTATGAATTCACATGATACCGATTAAAAAATATATATATATATATATAATATATATATATATATATATATATATACAGAATTCAACAAGAATGAACTTTGAAGGTTTGATCATCAGAAATTTTTCCCCTCTTAAATTCTAACTGACAATGATATTAGTTGAGCATTGAGAACATATGAAGGAAGTACTTGGAAAATTGTTTAAGTTTACAGCGACGATACAATAGCCATAAAAGTGAAGTCTATCACACTATGAGAAACTTAAAACAAAGAAAAAAAAACAAAAAAGATACTACACAATAATGTTGTACATGCACTCTACATCTTGTTCGGGCATAGCAATTAGAAAAAAATGATGTGTTATTCAGTTATTATTCGAATAAGTGCAATATTTCTCAAGTTATTTATTCATTGTGACACATTCTGTGATTCATTTGAAGTATTATGTCATCCTTCAAAATTCAAAGTCTTCAAATCATTGTTCCTGGACCAAAAATCAAGTGACGAAGCAGTGTGTGATATCATAACCGCAACCTTTGGACAACATTAACTTTTTATCAAAATTTTTGGAGAAAATTAGTACAGGTTCAGCATAGTTTTTCCTTCAATAGCATTATATTATAATTGTAGTATTTTGTACAATGATGAAAAAAAGTGTTTGTTTAGCAATGGTATTGCTATCCTTGTCTATCGTTCGACAAAGCTGATCGCGCTTTCTCTTTCTCGCTTCGCTCTGTTGCCAGATCGTCTTTTAAAAATGTGGAATTAATAATTAATCAACAAAATATTTCATCTTTATTATGAAAATTCATTATGAAATTATTGAAAAATATAATTTCTTGCTTAATAAAATATAATTGATAATTAAAATGAGAATGAACAGTTGATATTACATCAATGAACCTGCATTACCTATCATCTATGATTTTTGTGTTTATGAATTGTAAATTGAGAGTGTAATTAATTGAAGAATTTTGAAGTGACACATTACCTCTCGCTACATTCGGACTGTAAAGTTATGGGCGTAAGTTAGCCTGTCCTACTTTTCTGTAAGTTGTATAATTCTGAATGGAATAAATAAATAAATCTATAGAAGGGATTGGCAATACAGAGGATCGGCAACGTTTTTTCCTATCTTTTTCCGCTGCCGTTATAACGTGGACCCCACTATAGCTTTATTCATTTATATCCCACTATCTATCAGTCATATTCCTTCATTCATTTTCTATGCATAGATAATTCATTGATTGATTTCATTATCTAAGTCAATTGATATCAACCTAGAGATTGATTCTTTATCACAGATGACAAAGATAAGCGGATAATGGAAGCAATTATCAAACTGAGCCTAAAGTTCAAATGTCACAGTCAAGTATTCAAACATTCATAAAAAAAAGCTGGGAAATCAATTACCTCTGAATGACAGTGATATCGGATTTTGATTTGTAACTAAAACGATAATTATCATTCCAGGAATAGCAGGAGGAGGAAGAGTAGGTGGACGAGTATGAGGAGGAGGAAGTGGAGGAGTAGGAGGAAGAGGTGGAGGAGGAGGTGGTGGAGGAAGAGGAGGAGAAGGAGATGGAAGAGGAGGGTGATGAGGAGGAGGAGGAGGAGGAGGAAGAAGAGCATGAGGAAGATGAGGAGGAGAATGAGAACGAGGAGGTGGAGGAGGTGGTGGATGAGTAGGAGGAGGTGGAAGAAGAGGAGGATGAGGAGTTCGATCATTTCAAAAATGTCGTTCGATGTCAGATGACAAATGTCAGTCCCGTTTCTCTTCTTTCCATTCATACTTCCTCTCCCTTCAATATTCCTCTTCTCACTTGTTCGACACCTCTCTTCCCCAAATCCTATCTAATACTTCCAATTTTAATATTTCGGTTGATTGTTGATTATTATATACAAATCTACAAATAATTATTCTTTAATGAAATAAAAGCCCACATATATTGTCAAATTGCCTGTTGTCTTCTCCCATCATATTATATATATATTATAATTATGATCTGTAATTGCCAATGAAATAGGATAAATAAATAAATAAATAAATTCTACAGTTTTATTACAGAAAACGTGACCTGTGTGATAACGAATCCATGGTCCTTTACCAGATAAAACTGTACAATTTGACAATATATGTGTGTTTTTATTTCATTATAGAACGGTCCTACAACATTGGCAGTAACTCAGTCGAATTTTTACATATTCTCTGTTGAGAATGGATGGAGATATGTGATAATTATATTTGTACTACGCTGATTCATAAAGCTATATCACAGCTTCTTAACGTAAATCTAATAGCATTCCATCATTATGTCTTTCAATGATTTTTCAGTTCATACTTAGAATAGTTATTTGTGCAACTAGTGCGCAAAGTGACAGTTTGCTGCACCGAAAGAAACGTTTACGCCCGAGCCGTAGGCGAGGGCGGAATGGTTTCTTGAGTGCAGCAGAGGAACTTTGCGCACGTATTTCACATTAAGTTTTTCCTACAGTTACCATTGAATATGAAAAGTGGGTAATTATGGGTAAAATTGTCTGAAATGCATCAAATGTTTTTCTGTGTAATTTTATTATTGATAAAAACCTTAATTTATTGTCAAATTGAATAAAAATGTTGTCCTTGGTTATAATCTATACTTAATAAGGTGCTCGTTGTGCTCCGTTGCACCTCTGCTCACTATAGCAGCCCAGTCACTGTTACCAACTTAATTTTGATTTTGCTGCACTGTTGCTCCATATAACCTACTAAGTATTTTGCGTTGCCATGTTGCAAATCTGGAGTGCAGAAAAATTTTCCCCGCACTAGAGCGGAAAAGTGATTCTTTGCGTTCTGTAATCAGTGCAGCAATGGCCACTTTTCAACGTAACTGTAGGAAAACGTAATTTGAATGGTTTAGCTATTGTCGGTTACAATAAATTAGTATAGTCAGCATGTTCATTACAATCACAATCCAATCGAGACAAAATGAAAACTTGGCCTACTGAAATCTTGAATAATTTCAAAAAGGCCTTTAAATATTCTCGGTAAATTAAGAATCTATATTATGCGAAATTTCATGTTAACCAGTTAAGTAGTTCAGACGTGATGATGCGTCATTCGTGAATTTCCTATTCCGTACGTGTATAAGCCAGTTATTCTCTTTATTATAGTATTGACTAGCAAGTAACCCGTGCTCCGCAAGGGTCCATTTTAAAATTTGAAATTCCTATCCCCTACGTGTATAAGCGAATTCCTCCTATCGCATCCTTTTTCTCCGTCCACTGTCCTGTTGTCCTGTTTCCATAATCTCTCCCTTCTTCTCCACCTGCTTCTACTCCACCTCCTCCAACTCGTCCTCCTCCTTCTTCTCCTCCTCATCCTCCACCTCCTTCTCCTCCTCCTCCTCCTCCTCCTCCTCATCCTCCACCTACTTCTCCTCCTTCTTCTCCTCCTCCACCTCCCCCCCCCCAACTCCTACTCCTCCTCCTTCACCTCTCACACCTCCTTCTACTCCTCCTCGTCCACCTCCTACTACTCCTCCTCCTCACAAACACCACAAAAAACCGACCAACGACAATCTTCTAATCGAAACAATAGGCCGATCATGAGAGAACGAAAACTGTCTACTTGTATGACTCAGGCTTTTGTGAATCGGTCTTTTGTGAAACGTGCTTTTCTGACGTATCATCAGTCAGGGAGGGGGGGTTATGACTGATGACCTTTGCTCAATACCTCCTACCCCCCTTTCCATGGAATACACCACTTCCCAGCACCACCCACCCACCCTTTCCAACCTTATCAGCCTCACAATTCCTCTCTGAAAATGATTTACGAGTACAAGATAGATAGATTGATAAATATAGATGGAAATGATAAAATACAGATATGATCTTCCGGGATATATAGCTGGATAAAGCACGATTCATAAAAGTTGCTAGTGTGTGTTAGTAGTGTAGTATGGATAAACGTGTTTGCTACATCTGTTACTGACTGTTGTCAATTATTTTTTTAATTGAAATTGAATTTTATTTATTGTGCAAGAAAACAATTCTCCTACATACAGTTTGTCAATTTTGTTTTAATTGAAATTGAATTTTACATTTATTGTGCAAGAAAACAATTCTCCTACATCAGTTTGTCAATTTTTTAAAAATTGAAATTGGATTTTATTTATTGTGCAAGAAAACAATACTTCTACATACAGTTTGTCAGTTTTCAAATTGAAATTAAATTCCATTTGTTGCGAAAAGAAACAATTTTCCCACATACAGTTTGTCAGATTTTTTTTATTCAAACCGAAATTTATTTATGACGAAAAGAGAAACAATAATTCTCGTACATACTGTTCATTTGAAACAAACTCCATTGACAGGCGAATTCAAAGACAGTTATCAAAAGAAGAATGTCAAAAATTGAGGGAAAATGCAACAGGAAATAATAACAATTGGGTCATTGACAGAGGAGAATGTGCGATTTTCAAACAGTTGAACATTTTATCACAACAGGTTCAAGAAACCAAAAACTCCAATAACACAAAGGCAACAAAGGGAAAGTGTATGTCCAAAACTGTGAGTAGTGAAATACAATAGAACAGGGAGACTGGAAATTTGAATTTCTACCATACTTTCATGACTGACACAGAAGGTTTAATCACAAAAGGTTTAAGAAACCAAAAACTTCAATAACAGAAAGGCAATAAAGGAGAACGGGTTCATCCAAAACTGTGAGTAGTGAAATAGAAAAAAAAGAGAGAGACTGGAAATTTGAATATCCACCATATTTTCATGTCTGACACATGCTATATATCATTGTTTTATCAAACAATTCGTGCAAGATAGAGCCATTTTGGTCAGACAGAGAATGTTATGAGAATGACAAGGTTAGGTTAGGTTAGGCTTGGTTAGGTTAGTTTAGAATTTCATGAGAATGGCAATCACAGAGTGAGACAAAGGGTAGGCTATCGAGAAAACGAAAAAAAAACGTTAAAAACCGGAGTTTCAGCTTGGTAGACCTTTTTTACAACGATTGTAGGAAGATAACACTACAACATAGGAAAACAAATGACTGGAAAACAAAATTCCAATTGAAAGCACATGTATTCTCTGTTGAAATAATGATTGTGGTAGGACTAAGACAATAAAGTAAATCAGACTGGAAAAATGACAAAAATGAATACAATATATGAGGAACACAAAGCATGAATGCAAAATTTTGGTCTTTTGATATCGGTCCTTGAAAGAGGAAGGCCACATGAAAATGAACTAGTGAGCCAATAGAATACAATTGGTTATGAAGATCAGAATGATTCAACATTTTTCACTTTATTCTATAAAGGATTCCCCTACAGGTATTGTAGACCGGAAGGTAAAAGATCAATTAGAAGGCCACGAGGTGGCCTGGAAAAAATATTGTTATGATAATTTTATAAAATTACTAACCATCTGGCTCGCTTCGCTCGCCATATCCGTCTAGCCAGGGGGCTCCGCCCCCTGGACCCCCGGCTGGTTCGTCCGAGAATGAGATCAGCAGGCTCGCTTCGCTCGCCTGCATTTTTCATTTGTAGGACGATCATATGTTAGGACGATCCAGTCGGGGGTCCACACTAAACGTTTGGCTAAACGGATATGGCGAGCGAAGCGAGCCTGACGGCTAGTAATATAATATTCCCAGGAATAGCTCTGATTGAAGTAGCAATGCTCAATCAATTTTTCCGCGATGAATGCATTTCAATCTTCAACTTGGTGCCAACCTAACAAAGTCAACTCAACTTAATGCCAACCTGACAAAATTATTAATTTAGTTACCAGCTAACAACTGTTTCGAAGAGTTTCTCTTTCTAGATTATAGTTCTAGATTAACATATGGTATGAACATTTTTCAATTATAATTAAGAAAATAAGAAGAATAAACATGCTAAAAGACGAACTTTAAACCCCTAAAAACCACCCTTAGAGTTAAAATATTGCCAAAAGATTTCTTATTGCGCCTCTAAAGGGCCAACTGAACATACCTACCAAATTTGAACGTTTTTGGTCCGGTAGATTTTTAGTTCTGCGAGTGAGTGAGTAAGTGAGTCAGTCAGTCATTCAGTGAGTGCCATTTCGCTTTTATAGAATATATAGATCAGTTATCTTTCCGATGATTTCCCAATGATCTTGGTTTTCTGCTCCTTGTGCAACCTCGTTTACGGAAGCATTATCAGTTGTATCATTCTGACGTCATCACGGGAAGAGAAATATTCTTAGTAGAATTTGAAACCCCATAATGGAGTACAGTATAAGCCTATTGAAAGCGAAACAAATACAAGCAAAAGGAAAGAGGGACAAAGAGAGGGTAGGGACAGGAAGAGAGATGAAAGGAGTGGGGGATGAAAAGGATGATGGTGGAATGGAAGAAGTGGAGAGGAGGAAGAAGAATAAGAAATGGGGAAAAAGTTTGCAAAAGGGAAAAGCGAACCATTTCTTCCATTGGCCGATTACCAGGCAAGCGTTTAAAATTAATGAATTGAACTTTCTGAGAGAAAAAAGCTCTGGCCACTGAATGTCCGCAGTATGACGTCATTAAGAGGAAAACCCAACTTCTTCCCTGCATTCCCGAAACTGGAAAAGTGTGCTGGTGTGGAAAATTACTAAAATAACTGAACACAGATTCATGTGATGAAGAACGAAATATACTTAGAAGTGGGAGAAATGCGAAATTGGGATTGTTTACATTTGCGATCATAAGGCTACTAGTCATGATCATGATATTATTATATTATTTCTCATCATCATCATCATCATCATCATCATCATCATCATCATCATCTAAAAGTGCGTACAGACTTATGTTCTTCTCCGCAAATGAGCGTTACGCGAGCAGTTCGCAAGATGATCGCAGGTCACACAAGAACAGAACGCAAACAGAGCGCGAGCATCTCATTGATTAATTATTTATGAGGATAGTTTATTATTGTAGCGTATTGGAGTCAACAAGTAAGCCAAGCGTGCGAACATATTGCGAACCTCTCGCGTAACGTTCATTATTGGAGCGTGTTCGTGGCGCGTATATTCGTACGCACCTTTAAGCTGGCTCCAGACATGCGTCATTCAGCAAGCAGCAAATGTTCTCTCTTCGTCTTGATATTTGCCGATTAAGGAGCACACATCTACATACATGCGTGGTTTGCCGTGCACTTGCTCGTTCTGGGAATAGCTAATATTCGTCAACTGAATATCATCTACCGTCAACATGGATCTCGATATTGGAGATGCCCTTCTTGCTTATCCTGCTGTTATGAATAAACCAAACTAACCCTATGTAGACTACCCCGGTCAATAACAGTATAGGACATGAAAAACACTAGAATTCCTACTTCAATTGATTAAATGTGATTGTCCCACCATTAAAAAAGTCAATAATACTAAGTATTTGGGAATTATAATTATTGATGAAAACCTTAAATGGGATGTTCATATTAAATACATATGTAGAAAAATTAGAAATTTATCTTTTAAATTTTACAAGTTAACAGAATTCTTAATAAGAACCACCTGAAAATGATGTATCATGCTCTAGTCAAGTCAATTCTGCAGTATGGCATAGTTGTTTGGGGAGGCTGTTTCAACTGTCATATTGCTGAATTATTTGTAGCACAAAAACTGATAATTAAAACTATATTAAGCAAACTCAGGCTCTATCCAACGGATATGGTTTTTAGTGATTTTGAGGTCATGACTATACGTCAATTATACATAAAAACCGTAATTGAGTACTTGATAAAATATAGATCCGATTTTCCTTTCACAATAAACTCTACTCTTAATTATTATAATCTAAGGGCCACTGTTAACAAATATGTAACCTATAACACTAATATTGAATATATAAGGAGGCAATTAATTTAGATAGGTACTAAAATAATAAACCTCATTCCAAATCACTTTCTCATGGACAATAAGATCAGCGGAAAAATTAAACTGGATATAAAAAACTGGACATACAGTAATTTCTTCTTCCATATATGACTCGAGATTTCTGCTCCAGCATTGTTTTTTCATTAGTTTTTTTCATTTTTCAGTGGACTCGCTTACCTTTATTTTGAGTACCTATTCCTCTGTTTTCTTCCTTCCCCCCATTTCTCCCTTCCTTTTTTCCTCATTACTTCTCTTCTCTACCTGTTTATTACATGGGAAACCATAGTTGGCTAGGTATCTTCCTCCCTTTTTTTTCTCTTCTCCAACACACCCAAACACTAAGCCCATGGTTTTTTATATTTGTAACATTTTATTGTGTTTCATTTGTTTCGTAAATCTTTGTAATTTTGTTTTGTCTTGTTTTGTGTGTTTTTAATAATAATAATAAATATTTTCTAGCTTCTAGCTTTTCTAAAAATAAATATTTATAGAAATTTTTAAAACATTAAACAATTCAGGTTATAATTCAGTAACCTGGTCGGTACTGGTTATGAACTAGTTTTCATAAAGATTTGAATTATTCATTAACTAGCAGGTAACCTGTGCTCCGCAACGGTTCATTTCATAAATTGACAAACTGAAAACTTGAGGGAGTTGAATCTTGAAGAGGTTGAAGTTTAGGCCTAGAACCATCCTCGGTTAGTTATATATAAAATTTCAAGTTAATTTCAGTCCAAGTTCTTCAACTTGGTAGTAACATAATAAAGTGACAGAACTCAAATCTTGTTTAGAAACTTCCTCAACTTGATGCCAACCTTACAAAATCGAACTGGCTATTAATTCAGTTACCAATTATTTTAACCATCTGTTTCGAAGAGGTAGTATCACTAGATAAAACACTTATTGTCATGGGCTGCTTTCAAATTAATAAAACAAAATGAATCTTATTCTTTAAAAAACATTAAAATTTTATAGTTCAACTATTTTAATGTTTTTTAAAAAGAATTAAGGGTGCTATAAGATTTATTTTGTTTTATTAAGTATCACTAGATTATAGTTCTATATGGTATGTACATTTCATGTGCCTTTTGCCGAATATTCGTCCACTTTGATGTTCGACTCTGACCGGGAAAACAACGAGCACGAATGTTCGCTGCTTGCTGAATAGATAAACATCCATCCACACTACTAGTGATTCGGCGAGTCGCTGCTCGGTGTTTGCCGAATGACGCATGTCTGGAGCCGGCTTTACATGCAACGAAGCGAGTTAATACGTATATGAATTTACATTTCATACATATAATATAATTATTATACATTATTATTTCCATATATATCATTTATATTCCATACATTTCATATTTATTGCCGCCTCTGATGTCTACTTCGAACCACATACAAACCTAAGGCTCATGTGGTCTAATCCTAACTGAAAAAACACTCCATAGAAATATTTTGCCCTATTCCACTATTAACATGACATCTCTTATCTGATAAATTGTCACTAACCCTGATTCCCTTGATTCTTTCCAATCACGTCTCAGTTGCTTTACGTGAGGGTGAATAAAATTCACAAATCCGCTTTCAAAGGCCTTTCACAAATCAACGTCCGCAGGTAACTGATTGAATGCAAACAGAAATTGCCAGAGTTTGAACAAAATCAATGCAATCATGAACGGTTGTGGATTTTTCGAGTTCAAAATTTTTGAAACACCCTTACATGCAACTCTCGTTATATTCCTGTGTTGGACTTTTGATGATTTATACTCCTGTTAAATATTCCAGTCAGATACTTTTGCCGTGGTCGTGTTAAATTTTTTCATCATACTTCAATCGAATACTCCACTCAAAATTTGTTTGAAAACTGTACTCTTTAATGTTCCTATCAAATATTTTTGTCCTTCAATTCAAAATTTACAAATCATTTTATTCCTGGATCCAAAATCAAATGATAAAGTAGTGTGTGATTTCATAAACTTAACCTTTGGATAACATTAACATTATTGGAGAGAAATAGTACAGGCTTAAGCCTAGTTTTTCCTCCAAGTCATATTTATATTATGATTATAGTGTTTTGTACAATAGCCTAGTGTTTCCTCCAATGTAATATTTATAAAAATTATGATTATAGTGTTTTGTACAATAAATGATTAAATAAAATAGAATTAAAATCTTCCTGTTTTCTGGAAAAAGTTTGTTTTCCATTAACCAATGAGGATTAATTTAGGAATATTCTTATTAATAACCTTGCAATTTCATAATCTGCACCACTATTATTTCGAAATACTCGAATACTCAATTTATTATTGTTTCATAATCTCAAAAGGTCAAATTCTATTCAAATATTTGTTCAGAGACTAAATAGAAGACTGGTAAATTTTATAATTTGGATTGAATTCTGCACTAAAATTTCAATATAATCAATTATTGCTTCATAATCTCAAGAGACGAAATTCTATTCAAATATTTGTTCAGAGACTGAATACAATACTGGTCGATTTATAGTATTTGAATTATAACCATTTGTAACATGAGTACGAAAATGTACAAGTAGCCTCTTTTACAAATAAATATAACATTTTATTCATAACTGTACTTAATATTAATGCTCCTGTCAGATATTCTTGTCCACTCTTCCTTCAAACTCCCTCTTTTCTCGAAAAAAATTGTTACCCATTAACCAATGAGGATTATCCTTCGAATATTCTAATCAATAACCTTGAAATTTCTTAATCTCCTCCACTATAATTTCAATATAATCAATTATCACTCCATAATCTCAAGAGGTGAAATTCTTTTAGAATATTTGTCCATATACTAAAAACAAGAGACTGGTAAATTTTATAATTTGAATTGAATTATAATCATATTATATCATCAATCTCATGAGTATGACAATGTGCAAGAAGCCTCTTCTACACAAAAATATAACATTTTATTCATATCAATAGAGTATGTTGTATAGACATTTCTCGTATAAAACGTTTAGTTACATGAAGATTCACAAAATCTTCAATTTTTAATCCTCGCACATTCTAAATTCTCATATTTCTTTTCATATCAATTGAGTATCTTGTATAGATATACATTCTTGTATAGATAAACTCTATTCCTCTGAATAGAGTTTAGTGATATGAATACTCATAGAATCTTCAATTATTTTTATAATCACAAATACTAAATTCCCATATTTGTTTTCATAGCATTATTTAGACCTCCCTCAATATCTATCACAGAATATAGGATTCTCCGGTGTATCTCAGAATTATTTCCAAGAAGATAGAGACGCCTCGAAAGAGTAGTTACAAATTAATATTTTACAGAAACCTAGTGTGCTTTTAATATTGTAGCAAGGGTCGTAATTTGCAGTAGCATATTAACATGTAGCATGCTGCATGTAACATGTAGCTCTACCAACTGAGGGAGCAAAAACTGAGGGAAAAAAGTAAGAAGTACTTTAAAAAAGGGGATAAGGAATCTTGTGCAGAGAATGAAATTAGTAGAATTCACTGTAAGAGAGCCACCTGGTATGGTGGAAGAGAAAATGTGGGTAAGAGCTCCAGAATATGGGTTTCCACTCCAGGAGTTAACAAGTTGAAAATTATCGCCTCAAAAACGTTTGAATTCTTTTTATCCCGCTTTCTAGCTCCGTTGCAAACTTTCTGCACGATACGCCATTTTCTTCTTTATCTTCTTCTACTTGATCTTCTCTCTTTATCTCTATACCTCTCTCTCTCTCTCGAATATTCTTTCCGAAGAATGGACATTAATATGTCCAAAGCTCCGCCAATTTATGTACATGCATAACAATATTATCTTTAGTTATTACAAATTGCTTTTTTCGTATCATATACAGTTCAATAATTATTTTCTTAGTTTTATATTATGTAAATTCATCTATAATTTTGCTGTATTGTAAGCTATTGTATATAAGTGTATAAGCCAGTATATATTGTAATCTACATAAATAAAGTACTCAATCAATCAATCAATCTCTCTCTCTCTCTCTCTTTCCTTCTTTTTCTTTATACATGACCTCTTAGCATTCATTATTATACACTTTTCTCCCTTCTCATCCTAATCTCTCATTGAGCATCTTCTCTAACATAGTTACAAATATATTTGACAAACTTTCTTGGTAAGTTGCGTAGTTGCGAGGGTGTTTGTTATTGTGGTCGTTATTCATATCTAATTACTTTAATAGACTTCGATAGTCAAATCACAGATTTACCAAAAATCGAGACTTTTCTACCGGTTTGTTTACACTAATACCAAGATCTGGTAAACTGAGACTATAGAGCAGCAATATTCATAACTAACGTCAGAGCAATGTTATTGGTGGAAGCCGTGACCTCTCAAGGTGAACGTCTGCCATTGGCCTAGACAAGCCCCTCCCCAAATTGGCGATACAAACAAGCGTTACAAAATGGCGGCGATTGGAACAGCAAACACAGCAATAGAAAATTATTAAATAGTTATATAGCCCCGACGACACACATCGATTTATGTTCGTACGATATTTTGTCGTCCTTATGAATTCTATCAGATTAAAACGAAACTTGATAAACATATTTATCTCTTTTCTATATAGGGCTACTTGTAATATAAATAGAAAGAGAAATAAAAAGTCTCAGTATCCTTTTTGAAAATAGCATCAATGTTGAAAATAATTCATAAAGGGTACTGAGATTTTTTATTTCTCTTTCCATTTGATAAACATAATCTGTTTGAAATCATCTGTTTAATCTAATAGTATTTATAAGGACGGCAAAATACGGAATGAATTCACAAAATCGATATGAAATTATTACAAAAACATGTAAAAAAATGAAGTGAGGAAATACTGCATCAAAATTACTAACAAATCCATGATAAAAAAATAGATTTTCGTTGTTTTGATTGATATGAACCTGATCGTTGAAAATTGAAAGTTGGGATAGAAAAAAATTTTTTAATAGATTTGTGGTTTAATGTGTTTAAGTACTTTTTTCAATAAATGACAAATTTTATAAGATTAAATTCCTTTTGAGAAGATGCGTGTTGAGACAAGCAAATATATATATGGTCCAATGTATGGTAATATAATTATGATATTATGAAAGTGTATGTATGGTGATCCTCCAGTTTTATTAACGGAAATAAAAATTGCACTATAGACCAGTACTAATGCAAGAGACACTGAAAGAGTACTTGAAGGAGACAAGTCAAGAACACGCAATCGATTTATCTAATTTCTAAAAATATCTCACAAAACCCTCGTAGTATGTGTAGTCAGCTCAATATTATATCAATGAAAAATAAGAATTCTTCTATGGACCACTTATATCAACTCAACCAACAAGTCAAAAAGGCCCAATCAATTTAGCCGATTTCTGAAAATCCTTGTGGCTCTCTATTCTCAGAAACAAGTCGATATTTGAGAGAAGCGTATCTCAAGGTGGGGGAGAGAGAGAGAAAAAGAATAAAATAGAAAAGAGGGAGAGTGAGTGGAAGAGATGAAAAAAGAAGAAGAGAGAATGAGTGAGAGAGGAAGGAAGAGAGAGTAGAAGAGTGAGAAGAGAGAGTAAGAGCGAGAGAAAGTGGGGCTGAAAGAGAGAGGAGTGAAAGAGAAGGAAAGTAGTTAGAGAAAGTGGGTGACAGCTCGAGAGACATAGATAGAGATAAGATTCGTTTTTTTTATTTATGTATGTTACAATATTTATTGGCTTATACACTAATTCACATTAAATGACGGTAATGCTAATTATTCAACAAATTTTACAAAGTATAGATAATAAATTAATCAATGACAATAAAGATTGAATGCAATTAGAATAACGATAATATAATAGTGTGATGTAACTTCGTAAATTGGAGGTGTTTCAACAAATAATTGTCGATTCTCTAAGAAGGATATAAAATATCCTCCCCATTAACACACAACCAGGAGAGAGAGAGAGAGTTATGGATAAAGAGAGAAAGAGGGGAGTAAGGGAAAAAACGAGGGAGGTGAGGATTGAGGGGAAGTGAGTGAGAGAGTGGATTAAGAGGAGTAAGGAGTGAGTGAGAGACAAAGAGAGAGCTTGAGAGAGTGATGGATAAAGAGAAACAAAGTGATAGAAAGGGAAAAAAAGAGGGAGGTGAAGATTGAGGTGGAGTGATTGAGAGAGCTAGAGATTGATTGATTGATTGATTGAGTACTTTATTTATGTAGATTACAATATATACTGGCTTTTACACTTATATACAAAAGCTTACAATACAGCAAAATTATAGATGAATTTACATAATATAGACTAAGAAAATAATTATTGAACTGTATATGATATGAAAAAGCAATTTGTAATATAATAACTATAGATAATAATTAAATTGTTATGCATCTACATAAATTGGCGGAGCTTTGGTCCATTCTTCGGAAAGAATATTAAAAATATCCTCCCCACTAACTCTCTACCAAAAAGAGACATAGAGAGAAAGAGAGTTATGGAGAGAGAGGAAGAGAAAAAAGAGAGTTGGATAAAGAGAGACAAAGAGAGAGAATTAGAGAAAAAAAGGGAGGTGAGGATAGAGGGGAACTGAGTGAGAGAGTGAATTAAGAGGAGTAAGGAGTGAGTGAGTGCGAGTATGATAGAAAGATGAATGGAGAAAGAGAAAGGAAGAGTGTGTGAGACAGTGAATTGTAAGGGGTAAGGAGTGAGTGAGTGAGGAGGAGTAAGGTAAGCGGCCTCACTTTTGAGGGTCAAGTGAATGAGTCAAGTCATGGGATGTACGGTATCCACTTGAGTGAGACTTCAACCCCTCCATACCCTCCACCACCCCCACCACCTCATCCCTTCGACCCCTCCAAGTGAGAAAGTCTCAAGAAGATTCCAGACTAAAAATCCTCACTGCAAATAGTTTCATCCTTGATTGTATAGTGGGATAAGTGGAGAAGGGAAGGTGGATTATCTTAAGCTGAGAATTTGGATTATCCTTGGCTGAGGAGTTTCAAGTACTTTAGTTCTAAGTAACTTTGTGAGGTTTATTTCAGTAAATAGACTGGATTGTTCTGAGAATAAAGTACTTAGCTGGGGGATGAACTGCGTAATAATTCTAGGTACAGCTTCAAAAGTTATCTATATGAATCTTGGAAAACATTAATTCATGTGGGTGTAGTTTGGTGGATTGAGATCCACCCATATCATAAATAAATAATTTATGAATAACTATTTTATAAATGATTGAGTGATGGATAATTCCATAATTTATCTCCGTGTCATTCTCCAGCCAGGAGCAACAGTTAACGTGTCCATCTTATCAGATGGACATCTTCTCAGACTGCGAGATAGGTAGGACATTCCAGCAAGCGTCTTATAACTAACAAGAAGCTATACGAATTTACTCAAGTCCGTTTACTTTGAAAAATCGTAGACAATACCTCCTATAGTGAGATCCACGTTATAATGACAGTGGATTGAGATGGGAGAACAGCGTTGCCGATTCTCTGCCTTGATTAATTATCTTTCAACATTGTCAAAAACAGATTTGGCATCGTTGTGGAGCAAGAAAAGGATAGTACTACCTACTTTGCCGAATAATAGACAACGATAGCAACACCAAAGTTGATCAAATACTGTCATTATAACATGGACAGCACTATAGCAGAACTGTCAAAAACAAACTTTCAATAAATTTATCAAGAATTATTATGAAATTCAATTATCAACTCAACCCAATTCTCAAGTTCAAGAATAACTTTCGATAAAAATATTATTCAAGACAAAATATGTGGACTAATGTCACCAACATCTAAAATCGACTAATATAATGGACATACTATTTGAAGAAACCCTAGGAGATAGCGTTCATAACTTCTCAATGTATTGATCAAAATGGAATTTATTACTTTGGGATTTAACAAGTAACATTATTGATTGAAATGAGTGGATACTTGAATTTAAACCCTCACAGAAACCTTCGAAAAAAGTACTGTTATAGATTTAAAAAAATGATACAGATACAGTTGGAAAAGTCATATAGTGAGTCTCAAATTCTAGTGATTCAAAACAGTATCAATACAGGAAGCCTCAGAAAAAATACGGAGATAATAAGAAATAATTTTTATTCAGAACTCGAATTCGATTGATTTTGAATTATTATGGAAGAATTTCATAAATTAACCAATTTTTCTTCCCTGACCCTCAATTATTTGGATGATTTCCCTGAGGTAAGAAGCATTGGATGACTTCTTTAAGGTGCAAAACATTCAAATTACTTCCTCAACGTGAAGAACAGGAAAAGCCGAAGAAGCAAAACTACAAAATTATACACAAGCAGGTACCAAAACTTCTTCTTATACTCTTTTCTTCCTACTCAGTTTCCCTCCTCCTCCATTACTCCTCTATCTTCATCACCAATTCTCCCTTCTACTCTTCTTCTCATACTTCTTCAACCTACTCATTTTTCTTCTTCCCCTTCCTCGCACACTCTTTCATCCTTTTCACTTATTCTTCCTTCTTCTTCTTCCCGTACTTCTTCCTCCTACTCATTCTTATTCTTCCTCTTCCTTGTTTACTTCTTCGTTTCCTTCACTACTTCCTCGTTTTGCTGCTGCTGCTTATACCTACTTCGTCCTCCTCCTTATTTTCCTTCTTCCTCCACCTCGTGTACTCCCCATCATTATCTTTTTCTTATTTTTCTCTTCTTCTCCTTTTTCTTCTTCTTCTTCTTCTTCTTCTTCTTCTCCTTCTCCTTCTCCTTCGTCTTCTTCTTCTTCTTCTTCTTCTTCTTCTTCTTCTTCTTCTTCTCCTTCTCCTTCATATCCGTCTTCTTCTTCTTCTTCTTCTTCTTCATCATCTTCTCCTTCTCCTTCATATCCGTCTTCTACTTCTTCTTTTTCTTCTTCTTCATCTCCTTCTCCTCCTTCTCCTTCATATCCGTATTCTTCTTCTTCTGCATATCCGTCTTCTTCTTCTTCTTCTTCTTCTTCTTCTTCTTCTTCTTCTTCTTCTCCTTCTTCGTCGTCTTTTTCTCCTTCTTCATCACCTCCTTTGTGACCACCACTTCCTCTTCTTCTCACTACCCCTTCCCCTTCTACTACTTCCTCTACTTCCCTAGCATAAGGCAACCGTTAGAGCGATCAGAGTTCAACCCCCCCCTTCCACCTCTTAATGAATGTTAATGAATTTAAATCGTATTCACCCAGTTTTTCTCATGTAAATCCTCCTTCACGTGCAAGCTGAATTGAACTTTGCAATGCAAGCCCCGGATCCAATACAATTATACGACGGTGATTAAATTTTAACAAGACCAACACACGCACACACACAACACACATCTACACCTTCGGAATAATATTATGATTCGTTGCATTTATAATTTCATTCCTTAGAAAATTGATATAGAAATCCAGAATATTTAATTTAATTTATTCAAATTACATTTCTTGGAAAATTTATTTTGAATTCCAGAGTTTTCATTAAATTTAATCGTGAATTATTGATTGAAATATTAATTTGGAATCCCAGAATCTTTCAAAATTTCGTAAATTCATCTCCAATAATTCACACTCACACACATTCTGAAATAATAAAAATTCCCTTATATTTGTAAGTTTATTCCTTGCGAAATTGATTTTTAATATTACCTCTACAGCATTTAGTAGAATAATTCAAGTTACTCTTATATTGACTTCTGAAAGAAAATAATTTGGGAGTCCTGGAAGTAGCCTTCATTAAATCAAAATTATTCATTGAATACTGTACTAGGATGTAGATTATCAAGAAAAATATTATTATATTAATGGAATATACGTGGTAAGAATTATGATTAGCTTTTGAATCAGAATTCTGATTAGGTTCTAAAACATTCGAATTATTAATTGAATACTAGGATGAAATTTATTACAAGGAAATCATAATATATTCATGGAATCCTATTATATTTAGTGAGCAATTTCTGTATTTATATATCTAGTTATTTCTATATCTGGTTATTTTTATATATGGTTATTTTTATATCTGGTTATTTATGTTTAACGGATCTCGAAAACGGCTTTAACGATTTTCACGAAATTTGGAACATAGTAGGTATATGATATAAAGATACGATTGCACTAGGTCTCATCCTTGAGAGAACTCGCTGAACGACATTGAAAGGATAATTCATCCTTGGCTGAAACAGCTGTGGATAGTAAAAACGTGAGTATGTGAAAAATCAAAATATCGCATCCCCGAAATTCATAAGATGACTTATAGCCAGCTGTGAAATATAAACACCATCAATTTAGAGAATTGTGTTCTGTTTATTAATAAATAAAAATAACGAGCGAATCTCGGTGCCCCGATATTATACATGATAAGATAGTTGCATGAGCTTCAGTCTATGTAATGAATTTCCAATACATTTCTACTGAATTATTATTCGCATAATGTTTCATTTTTGATGAAATTAGATCAGAGTGGAAAAAAATTCAAACTAACAATGAATTCCGGAAATAGAAACAGTTGAATATAAAAGCGAAAAACAATCTTGAAACAGCCAAATATTATCAACATGTGATCCCAAAAGTAACCTATTCAGAACAGATCCACAACAAAAATATCCCAAACCAACGAAGCAATTTATTAAAATGCTGATTGGCATAACAACCTTTCAACTTCTTCAGTAAGTACAGTATTTTATCCCTCAATTTACCGCTTTCAAAACTTCAAGTCTTCAAATTTGAATTTTCAAGTCACACTAATTGAAAAATCTAGACTCCTTCTGTCTTAAAACAACGGTTAAAACTCGTAAAGAACAGAAATAGCTCAACCTCGTCTTCATCTGCAATTTAAGAGCTCAAACTCTCACGGTAATAACATATTTTTACGAGTGTAAAACCATAGGCAAACATTCTACTCGAAACAATAACTTCTAAGTTATTAGTTAGAACAACAATACCTTACACCATTCTGCGTAAGCAGATTTTTAATAGCTTTTCCAAGGAAACTATTAGAAGTTCAACACTTCAACAAACTCTTATTATAGAATTTGTTTTCAAGAAATTGATTGTTTTTGAAGAGAGAAATTTGTTTTTGTAGCCGAGAGGTACCATAAATCTCCCATAAATGTGAAACTTACCCCATATAATTTCAAAAATATCCTCAAATCAAGTTCATTTTTAATACTAAGAAGTTCCATTAATCTATTCTAGTCTTTTTTGTGTAGTTGAGAAGTTGATATTGTGGTAATTATTCATATTGAATAAAAGACTAAGAAATTATCAAAAACCACAGATTTATTGATAGTTAGAAACTATCAATAAACTATCTATCAATAAATCTGTGGTTTTTGACAATTTCTTAATCTTTTATCTAGTATTTAATATTCTAGTCTTCCCTGCATTCTCAAATAATACCACTTCAAGTAATCAAATCATCAACCCAATTGTTGAAAAACAAAACATTTCTATGAAGACAGGATAGATTCCATCCTGATAAGCTGATCAATTTATAACTTTTAGATTATTGTGGAATTAGGGTATTCTTATCAACCTTTCTGTACGGTATTCGGAATTGATACTTTAATATTTTTCCTTTCTTAGGGAAAATTACCAGAATCATTGTTATTTATGATACAATAATGTAGGCTATTTTGGACATTTGTAATGGTGGGAATGATTTGAAAAAGTTCTTTTTTCTGTGAAAATTTAAAATTGAGTTTTAACCTCCTTTGACCTTCAAAATTGTTCTAGCAATCTAGCAATCAGATTTTTAACTTAAATACGTGTAACGCTAGTTCGCCTCCATGGTGCGCATTGGTTAACGCTAAATGGACTGGCAAATAAAGACCATCAGACAAATTTATGTTCTCCTGACCGAAAACTACACAACATCTCAAAGAATTTGGAAATAATACAGTGTATATCTAGGCATTTGAGACTTATGAGCTACATATTATTTGTTGTTTTTCTGCCATACAGTAAATAATAATAGGGTTTATTTATAATTCTCAGTTTTTATCCACTCACCTGAATCATATCAAAATAATTTATCATCAATGTCATGAAAATACATAACTTATTCAACCTGTGAGAATATAGAACCCAGTTTGTTATTCTCAAGCCAGCCTTCAAATAGAGAGCCAAATTAATTGTTATTTTCAAGTGAGCCTTGTATATGAGATGTAGTTACAAGAGAGGCACATTAACTTGTAAATTAATGAGGTTGATGTTATTTTAGCAATGTGACAAACAAGAACTTTCGTAAACAGTTACTGTATTTCATGGAGATGTTGATATGACTTGTGGAAATGGCCCTTAATGAACTTACACTAATTGTGTTTTTTTCGTTAGGGCTACACTTATTAATGTAAATGTGAATATAAATGAAAATAGAAATCTAAGAACCCTTCTTAATATAATGCACTTACAACATGTTTCGGCTATATTTACATTTTAATAAAAAAAATTGAAAAGGGTGCTTGGATTTCTATCTTTATTTATACTGACACTTATTTATGTGGACTTCAAATGAAATATATAGATGAATAAATGCCTTACTGTATATAGTTAGATAAATGCCTTAGGTTTTTGTGTAATGGACAAAACCTTATTTATGTGGACTTCAAATGAAATATATAGATGAATAAATGCCTTACTGTATATAGTTAGATAAATGCCTTAGGTTTTTGTGTAAAGGACAAAACCTAAGAATCCTAGGACTTGATGAATCTACTCCTAGATTTTTTCAAGTAGTTCAATGCTTTAGAGCTTCAGCACTTGAAAACATTACAAATGATGTGAGCGGAATTGTGGTAAAAGAATAGCCCTCAACTCCACTTACCCCAAAACTATGTATATATTATACTGCAAGGCTCTATATTATACTTCCTGCTGGATGAATTCTGTAATATACTGTACAACCATACAATATGTGAATTTTTCAAAACAATATAGGTCCTCATTCTCTCTTGAACCATTCTGTATGAGACACCGAAGTTGAAATAACTCAATAACAGTCATGAATCTTACCTAGATTCTCAAAAATCCCAATCCGATAAGTCAATCATCAACTCAATTGTTGAACTAGTTAGATAAAAAGTAGTTAACACTCATTTTAACTAGTTAACACTAACTTTAACTAGTTAACACTTATTTCAACTAGTTAACACTAGTTAGATAATCCTAATGATAGTCATGAACTAGTGAAAAATATGTTGGAATTGGATTTAGAATCGAGTTACCAGTTTAGTAACACTATGAATGTAAAAGTTTAATCAAATAATACTCAGGAGGAACAGAATTAAATAGATGAAAACTACAAGCAACGATTAACAAATCAAGACAAAATTTATGAAAGTTGGAATTTTCGAAAAAGTGTGTAGCGCCAGGAATAAAAACGATGGAAATAGAATTTTGAATGTCAGCTCAGTTATTTTCGGCGTGAGAATAATCTTGTTCCTCTAGTTCAACAAAACTTAGAAAAGAATATCATGATGACTGAGGAAAGGAATTTCCAAAAATAAAAAGGAATTACCTGTTTCCGAAAATGTTTTTTTTTTTAACGAAAATGTTATTTCAGTTTCGACTGGTTGATTTAAGTTTGCTGATGATCATGTCTATGCCCATGAATCTTTGATCTGACGTAATCGAGATAATATATTATATAATAAGTTATTATAATAAGTATATATAATAAGTTATTGTATCTAGTTATTAACTAAATACAATAACTTATTCTATTCTCTCTAGATGTGATAGCAGTTTTTAATCAGTAATTGTCTCAATAATTTCCTACAATTGAGCTATTGAGTTGAGTTATGGTCCCTGAGAGTACCTATTATTTGAAAATACATACAGACAGATTCGTGTAGTATGAAATCTATTGATTACCACAGTTTAGTATCATAGTAAATTCATAGTTTAAACTCCCCAGATAGTAAATCAACTGATTACATCATAAATCACACTAAACCTGTATACTATTTACACAGATTGGATATTTCTAATGAATAGTTTTCAACAGAATATTTATTAATGAATATTTTCCTAATGCAGTTTCACCAGATCCGTTGGATAATAACAATGAACACATCAATAAAATATTGCAACTTGAAATAGACAAACACATGCAACTTGAAATGGATTCTACAAATTTGATAGTAATAATGATATCATGTAATACTATTGCAGATATGATCCATCAATATAATTAATTCATAATTATTCTCTACATTAACTCTGTTATTAGTCATCATCTAGATATTTGTATCACTGTGAAAGTTACATAGTATTAAAACTGGATTTTTTTTCATAGATATCCTTTGAATATTGAATATCATAGAAATTCAAACATGCATTATATTCTCTTATCAGATAGTTTTTGAACTTGAGATGAATTTCAAATATCTTTTGTTTGTTTAAATTCTAAAAATATTTCAATACTTATAAGCAAACATATCCCTAAACTCATCTTTTCAACCAAATATTAGTTATTTGAGTAGTGATCGGGTTTATCAAATTACAAATAGAATACCAAGGATATTCCAGTGAATTATCAATTATTACAATTGAACTATAATATTAAAGAGTTCATGGATCACAAATAATGAATGACCTTGATAGTTTCATTAGGAATGTGTATCTCATACAAGTTCCACAGTGGAATTCATTCAATATCATCCTTCAATACGAAGTGCATTACAATATTCTATTGGTATTGGTATAAAATATTTCTTTCCAGGAGAAAATTTGAATAACCGAAAAATAATCAAATATTCCAATGATTTCCACAGTGGAATTTATTCAATATCATCCTTCAATACGAAGTGCATTACAATATTGTCACCTGGTCATATGGGACATATATATGAATCATATATTTATCTCATATTGATCAGGAAAATTAATCTTGTTTCGTTTAAATGTATATATATGTTAAAGACTCATTAAAGTTCTAGTATCCTGTTCTCTTTTTGTTATAATAGTTTTTCCCCATACATAATTGGTGAAAGCACATCGTGCTTACATTATTCTATAGGTATTGGTAGAAAATATTTCTTTCCAGGAGGAATAGATTATGTATAACCCAAAAATAATCAAATATTCGAATGATTTCATTTTCAAATATTGATTCGAGACTGCATTCATCAACAATATATTGATCGTCGAAGGAAATTAATTTGGATTTTATTGATGTAGGTTAATAATATGGATTAGTTGTGGAGAAAATTTTATTTGGATTTAATCAATGCAGATTGAACATGGATTAGTTCATAATAGTAAAATGAGGTGAATTTACCGCTAATAGTCTCTTCACCTGAGTATTCCTCATGATTTTCAGAAACTCCTTGGAATTTCTATGAACTCAGTATTCTTATTCTGTATTAATCATTCTTACAATAACACATCATTCAAGTTATAGAGAGAGAAAGACTAAGGTTAACCTTGTGCTATCTCTCTCCCTATTCCGGAAGTTTCAAGTTAATTCTAAATTTTTATATATTTTGAAATTTAGAATTGGAAGTTATAAGTGTTCGAATTTAACTATCTATTTCTTTTTATCTGGAAAGTATGAGAATCAAAATTCGGGGAAGGAACAGTTTTGGGCTGTTGGTCCTTCCCTAATCATTAATGAATTTTTATTGTGTATTTTTCAATAAATAAATAAATAAACTTATCTTGTAATTCAGTTTGGATCCCATGAACTCTTCTGATCTAAATATTAAGGAAAGCAACCGAAGTCTGCCCTACCTGTTTGGCAAAATATAGTTGGCAGATTGACCGCCTGATGGCGTTGCTTGCGATGCAGGTGCGATCGTCTTATGCGCAGCGGGCTTTGCGACGGTGACCTTTGAAATCGGCGCCATCTTGGCAAATCTCAGGTAGTCAAGGTCAAGCAGGGCATCAGCTGTTCTCCGAGTGGTCACAGTTGGTTGCAGGTCACCAGCTGTCTTCTCCAAGGTCACAAGAAGGTCACTGGTTTTCTGAAGGTCAACACCAGCTGCTTTGAAGGTCACAGGAAGGTCAATAACACTTGTCGAAGTCGGAATTTCACAGTTTCTAGCTTCTGATGTCACACACAAATTATCAAATCCACTTCTAGTATTATTCTTAATGATACTGGTCCCCTGAATGTCAATTTTTACTTGTTGATTTCAAATTAAGAAAGTCACATTTGTTGTTAATTTTACTTGTTTTCAAGGTCGAAAGATCAAAGTTGTTGATGTTACTTGTTCTATTCAAGATCAAAAAGTCACAGTTGAAGTCAATTTCACTTGTTTTCAAGGACGAAAAGTCACAGATGTTACTTGTTTTTTTCAAGGTCAAAAAGTAGCGTTTGTCAAAGTCACTTGTTGTTGTTTTGAAGGTCGGAAGCTTGAAGTACTTAATGTCACTTATTGCACAATGATTTTCAAATTTACTGTTTGTGATGTGATGATTATATTTCTCAACATGACTACATTCAGTAATGTTGATATCACTTGTTATTTTCAGTTCCTGATCTTCTACTTTTAATCTATCACTACGACTGATCACATAACTTGCAGCTTCTGTTGAGAGCTTAGTTGTATCCAAGAACAAGAGTTCAAATTCAAAAATCAGTTTTAATTTTTGGTTCAGGACATGTTCGTTCCTACAATTCACAAAATTCAAGTCTTTGATTGTCTCCAAAGAAACTGGGAGTTGACCAAGGTCATAGCCTTCTTCCAAGGTCAATTGTTCAAACCACAAAGAACGCATTACATGTATAGGGTGACATTGTTTGTAAGTATAAAAATCTGCCCTTCAAATTCTAATGAGAATTATGATTGTGAACGGAATGTTCTGTTTGAAAACTGTGTGGTCTGGTCAAGAGTAAAACTTTTAGCACCATGATAACGTTGTAAACACTTTGTAGACCTAAGGGAAGTTCTGATTTTCAATTTGGCGCACAATTTTTTAGACAAATATCAATAATTATAAGTATGAGGATTAGTGGAACTGATATTCAAATAGAACGAGAACTGGAGAGTTTCCAGAAGAATAATCAATATTCTATGAGATTATGGACGTTAAACTTTCTATTTTAAAATGCTAAAACTTCCTAACCCAGTGATAGTGCTGGCTGATGAAAATCATAATTTTTGTATTCTATATATCAAAGACATGGATGGAAATCAATAAGAATATTCAAATAAACCGATAAATTCTATTGAATGTTAGCTTTAAGCGAAGATATCCCTCTTCAGAAATAGTAAATAAATAATAAATAAATAAATGTGTTTTTCCCAAAAAAAAAACTAAAACTACAACATCAATTACACAAAATATTAGTTAAATTACAATATTAAATACAATAGTTAGTTACAAAAATTTCTTATAATGTGTCCTCTACTTGTTTAGTTTTTTCTGTGTGGAAATTGACCTACTCCACTATGGCGTACCATGTTCTAGAGTAGGTTTTGTTAGTTTTTTTGTGCGTATTATAAATTAGTTAGTGTTTAGTAAGTCAGTCTTTAGTAATACTGTCTAATTGTAACTAGTAACTGGATGGAACTATTCAAAGTCAAATCAAGATTCATTCAAATTTGATTTTTAACATCAATTTTATTATAGTACATATTGTGATAGGAAGGATACCTTCAATATGATCATTCTACTCTTCCATGCATTCTTTCATACCATCTCTCTTCACTATTTCAGAATGCTTGTTTAATATATTTAATTGAAATGGAGCATGATTTTTGCTTCTGAGGACTGGTCCAATGGAACAAGATTAAATACATAAAATGTCATGGATAGTATGCCACATTTATTATTTGTCTCCCTCAATTTTTCAACATTGATATTATCTGGGCTTGGTCAGGACAGTTCAATTATGTCCAATGCATGTTCTCTGAGTGAGAGGGAACTGTTTTAGATGGAGATAGAAACGACATCCTGTTTTGATAGCAGAAATAATAATAAATTTTTCTCTTCGTAGAGAATTAGCATCTGGTATCGGCTATCAGAAATGGTCTGTTGTTTTTCTATTGCCAGTTTTCTGATTTGTTGTTCTTTTTTGTATTTATACTCCTACATTCAGTTCTTCTTCCTATTCTATAAAACAACAAATCAGAAAGTACAAATAAAGTACTCTTGTGTTAATAAGAAGGATATTTCATATCCTTCTAAAAGAATCGACAATTATTTCTTGAAACACCGCCGATTTATGAAGTTACATCACATTATTATTTATTATCGTTATTCCAAGTGCATTCTATATTTATTCTCATTGATTAATTATTTATACTTTGTGAAATTCGTTGAATAACTAGCATTATCGTCATTTAATGTAAATTAGTGTATAAGCCAGGAAATATTGTAACATACATAAATAAAGAAATCTAATCTAATCTAATGTAATCTCTTTCACTCCTCTTCCTCTTCAATTTTTCTCCGCCCTCCTACTCTTTTACTCTCTTCTCTGTTTCTTCCTTCTCTTTTCTCTCCTCCTCTATCCTTTTATCTTTTCGTATCTCATTTCCTTTGCTTCTCGGTCCTCCTCGTTTCCCCCAACTTATATCTCATCCCATAAACTCTTTCTATTTCTTATCAAATACCGACTTGATCAACAATCTCACTCTCTCACACACACTTTCTCTCTTTCACTCTATACTTCTCTCTGTCTATATTTACTTATCTACTCTACACCACTCACTCTCACCCTGTTTCATTCTTTCTCTCTCTACCCCTCTCCATCACACTCTCACCCCCACCCCTCTCTCTTACACACACTAACACTCACTCTTTATCACTCTCTCTCTCTTTCTCCCTTTCTCACAAACTCTCTCTCTCTCGATCGTCTGTCTCTCTTCTCCAAGTCCATGTGGCCCTACAACCAACTATTCCTGTTCACCAGCTTTAAACAATGAATTGCTCCAGAAATAGTTTCTATCAGAACCGAATTAGAGTCAGTTTGGATCGCACTTAAGGATTGCAACTGATGCATTCATTAGCGATTTCATTGCATGACTAAAACAGTAGTAGAATAGCAAAATAGAATCTAAAGTTCTAATCTAAAAATACTGTAAATAGCCTACTTCTCCCCATGCAGAACGGCATTAGAAATGATTTACAATACTACAATCACCACAATTATTAATGTTTTTAACAAAATTCAAGTTCAAGAATTTTCAAGTATAAACCGGTAGGCAAAAGAGACATAGGCAGGCCACGAAAAAGATGGCAATGATCATTATATTTATTATAAAATAAAAAAATAGATTGTAGTGATGCTTATAATGATATTAGATTAGATTATATTGATGTTATTAATTTATAGATTTTATTTATTAACTTTTTTATTCTAATTACAAGCTGAATGTGAGTCGGAACAGGCAATAGCCTAATCCCTGATTGGAAGAAGAAGAACAAAATTTATCACATTTTTCACGATAAAAAATTATATAATATTTGATCTTTCAATGTTGTATCCTATCTTATATATACTCTGATACACTATTCATACTAAGAGCCGAGCACTGTTATTGGTGGAGCCGTGACCTATGAGGGTGAACGTCTGTCATTGGCCAAAACAAGACCTTCCGCCATTAACCGTTCATACAAACGTTACATTATATCAACGATTCGAACTCTTTGGCAAATGTTCAGCGGAATTAGAATCTCCATTACATAATTTATTCCGATCTCTGATAAATTTTTCATGTTGTTCATCAACATATTACAGTAGAACTCTAATTATTCGAGCTCCGACTATTCGAATCACTTTCAGAAAAAATGTGTCCAAAAAAAGTCTAAGACCCGGTTGCACAGAAGCCGGTTAAATTTTAACCGTAATTAATTTCACGAGAACCAATCAGAAAAGGCGTTTTTGATAAGACGGCTTCTCTGATTGGTTCTCGTGGAATTAATCACGGTTAAATTTTAACCGGCTTTTGTGCAACCGGCACTAAGTGCGCTATTATTCTTCCCCCCGCGAAGACAGTGTTTGTGCGTTCGCTCACTATTGTCCTTCCCTCCGCGAAGTCAGTGTAGGCACAACACGTGGTATGAGTTGAACTCCAGTTCCGTTTGAAAAACAATGATTTTTATTTCTAAACTTGTACATAAGTACATTTTATTTATATTTAAAACATGTGTAAATATCATGTTTCTTTCATTTAATTAAATAAAAAAATAGTGCAATATCAAAACGTAGCTTTTTTCTCTCCAAAGACAATTTTTTAAAAAAAAACTTCGATTATCCGAATATTTGATTATCCAAATGGGTCCCGGTCCCCATTGATTCGGATAAATGGAGTTCTACTGTATATTCTTTGACCCTACTTTTGAAACTTCTACCTGTCTGACCAAAAGACAATCTAGTCTTTTCATTCGGTATGGATAACTACCAAAATGATCACCCTTACAACTACTAAGTAATATGATTATCTCTAGATGAACTCTCAAACAGGAAAACAGACCAACAAAAGGTTGCAAAGAAGTTTGAATTGGTCGTCTATCACAAGCTTCACTAAGAATTTTCTTTTGTTGTATTCTTTAATCGATATCGAAAAATTATTGAGATCAAACAAAGACTTTTTCAATAGGAATATTTATTGGTGGTTTCTTGATCCATTCCCAGCTGCTTTGTATTAACACACTTTTTTATGTATTTGCACAAGACATGCAGTCAATTATTAAGTAAATAATTAAAAACTTTCACTTACTGACTGAAGTACTTTCAATCGTCTAGCGATCATTTTCAACAGCGTAGACCGAAAATGTTTTGATGGTTAGGAAGATTTGTGGTGTTTATTATGTGATCAAAAAGTTTGTTCGAGTGGCAGAAGTGGTTTGGCAGTGGCAACATACTAAATGAACAGCTGAATTTCAAATCCAACAAACTTTTTGATCACATAATAAACACCACAAATCTTCCTAACCATCAAAACATTTTCGGTCTACACTGTTGAAAATGATCGCTAGACGATTGAAAGTACTTCAGTCATTAAGTAAGAGTTTTTTAATATCTATTTAATAATTGACTGCATGTCTTGTTCAAATACATAAAAAAGTGTGTGAATATTCATTGTTTTTGTTGTAGTTTTGGCTTTATGGTATCAATATCAATTAACAATACCATAGTGTCAATTACCAATTGCCAGCTGGAAGTGAGTAGGTTGATGTATTTTTAGGCTTATACAGGCTGCTGTTTTTTGTTCATTTTCTAAAATACACACCAGAATACCAACAATTTTTTATTGTATTGATGAAAAAATTTATTTATTTATTCTTATGGCTTTTATCGGCAGAGAGATCCTTTCGGATGTTCTGCCTCGCCGTATTACCCAATGTCATTTCCTATCAACACTCAAGTTTATAGGTCGTCTTGTGTTCTTCATGTATTCTCACTAAAAATTTGAACTTTCACTTCCTGTGATTCTATTTTATAGATTTTAAAATCAAGAAAACATGAAAAAATGAAAATAAATGAATGATAAATATATATTCACCAATTTGCAATATACTCTAACATTACAAATTACAAGTGAATTGAGTTCATTCCCAATATAACACAAAGAAACGCTACATTTACAGTACAGAGTAGCCTACGCTTTATGTATACGTTGTAACGCTCCAATAACTTATTGGTTCTGTTCAGACATGGTTCACAAATTTTTCCAATTGGATGAGTTCTGACTTTTTATTATTACCGTCCGTTTTTTCACTGCGTTTTTGTCCGCTTGTTTCTCCTCTGTGGGCCGAATGTATTTTTTGAATCTGGACTCGCGAGTTTCCGCTCAGCTAAGCGTAAGGGCGAAATTCGGCTTCATGAAGTTGCCTTAAATAATCGAGGTTATGTTTATGTTTTGTGGTTTTTGTGGGGATCTTTCAGTTTACAGGTGGCTCTACTTGTATTAGTTCATTCCAGGTTTTTTCAACCGTAATCTATAGTTTGAAAAAGCTTCAGGGTTGAAGGATTAAACGGAAATTCAACGTCTTCTTCTTTCAAACAGGAATTAGGCTATTGCCTGTTCCGACTCACATTTTGCTTGTAATTAGAATGAAAAAAATAATAATAAATAAATAACTATAAATTAATAACATCAATATAATATAATATCATCACTATCATCATAAGCATCACTACAATCTACTGTTTTTATTTTATAATAAACTAGCCGTCAGGCTCGCTTCGCTCGCCATATCCGTCTAGCCAGGGTGCTCCGCCCCCTGGACCCCCGACTGGATCGTCCAAGAATGAGATCAGCTGGCTCGCTTCGCTCGCCTGCATTTTCCATTTGAGCATTATTATCATATGTTAGGACGATCCAGTCGGGGGTGCAGACTAAACGTCTGGCTAAACGGGAATATAATATTCCCATTGAAGTAGCAGTGCCCAATCAATTTTTCCGCGATAAATGCATTTAAATCTTCAACTTGGTGCCAATCTAACAAAGTCAACTCAACTTAATGCCAACCTGACAAAATTATTTATTTAGTTACCAGTTAACAACTGTTTCGAAGAGGTTCTCTCTCTAGATTATAGTTCTATTTTAACATATGGTATGGACATTTTTCAATTATAATTAAGAGAATAAGAAGAATATAGATGCTAAAAGACGAACTTTAAACCCTTAAAAACCACCCTTAGAGTTGAAATATTGCCAAAAGATTTCTTAGTGCGTCTCTAAAGGGCCAACTGAACATACCTACCAAATTTGAACGTTTTTGGTTTGGTAGATTTTTAGTTCTGCGAGTGAGTGAGTGAGTGAGTGAGTCAGTCAGTCAGTGAGTGCCATTTCGCTTTTATATATATATATATATATATATAATATATATATATATATAGATAGATAGATAGATAGATAATGATCATTGCCATCTTTTTCGTGGCCTGCCTATGTCTCTTTTGCCTACCGGTTTATACTTGAAAATTCTGTGAGGAAGCCTATCAGCTGACATTCGTTCCACATGCTCTTTCCATTGCTGACGATAAGATGCAACTCTCTCATTCAGGCAGAAGATATTGAGCTCTTTCCGTATATCCTCATTCCTGATGTGATCTCTTCTGTCACAGCCCTCAGTTCTGCGAAGAAATCTCATCTCAGCTGCCTGCACTTTTCTCTCAAGTGGCTTTGATGTTACCCACGATTCACTACCATAGAGTAGTAGTGGAGCTGCCATTGTCTTATAAGATTTCATTATCGTGCTTGTGGTAGCTTTCTTCCCCAATGTCCTACTGATACTTCCACAAATCATACTTTCAACTTGAAATTCAACTTTTATGATCAAATTGGAAACATCGCAAAGATTTGTTTTTCTTTTGAATATCACTTCTCTCAGAATCATGGGGCATCGTAATGCGTAAAAATTTTATATCAAATTAACGGGGAGAATGTCTCCTCTCTATTGGTGTCTGGATAATTGTAGAAATAATTTAAATTATTTCTGAGAAACTTTCTCGCTCTCACCTCCTACTTATCTTTTGAAACAAAAAAGTATCTAGCATGTCAAAAATGTCATGTTTTCTGCTCGAAATGTCTTGACATTGACGAACATAATAATTGATTAAAAAATAACTATAGGTCGGATAAAAATTATCCAGACACCAATAGAAAATAGACATTCTCTCCGTTAATTTGATATGAAATTATTACGCATTACGACGCCCCATGATTCTGAGAGAAGTGATATTAAAAAGAAAAACAAATCTTCGCGATGTTTCCAATTTTATCATACAAGTTAATTTTCCTTCAAATCCTTCAACCCTGAAGCTTTTTTAGTACTACTCGGATATCGGGGATGATATTCTACATTCAATTCTGACGTTGAATTAGAAATTTGAAAAAGTTTCAATTTTACACGATTTGGCAACCCTGTAATTTCTTCGGATGGAGGGCCAAGTCTCAACTTATTTTACACAAACTATAGCCAATGATTAGGAGAGAATCAATAGGTTAACTCATAACTGTTTTTATCTCGAATTTCCATAGATGATGATGATATAGCCATATTCATCATCATCATCATCAAGTTATATCCCTTTCCATCCAATTCATAAGTAAAAAAGTCATTGGATAATATTGTCTATATCTTATCAATTATTAATATTGTGAATTAGTGTATAACCCAGCATACCAAGTATAATAACTTACATGAAGAAAGAAATCTGAATCAATCTTCATGTAATTCAATGATATTTAACTAGTTTACAGTTCAATGAATTTCAAATCGAGTTCTGTAGTTAAATTTTTAGCACTCTTAAAATGGAATTCAAGCTCATGAAAACTTCAAAGTTTTGCAATGTTAATGGATGGAGTGATGCAATCAAAAAATTATTCACGCACAAGTCTAGCCCTCATTTGGGATTCATCATCACCAAATCCGAAATACACAAACAAATCGACCGCTGACAGTCAATCTGTGTAATATAAATAGGCCAAATCGTGTAAAAAATCTGTTTGATATGAATACATCGCCCTGTAATAGATAGCCATTTTTGTAAAAGATTTGAAAATTATATTGAATACTAGCAGGGAAGCCGTGTCTAATTAGAAACATTACAAACTGATAACTTGACGTACTGGGCCGGTTTCCGAGCTCAGGATTTAGCTAAGTTCTAGACTAAAGTAGCTATATTACCCATGGGTAACATTAACTATGGGTAATATAGTTACTGCACTCTAGACTAAGTTCTAAACAGCTGGAGTCAGAAAATTGGCTTTCCGAAACGGGGCGTAGTCGTAGTCATAGTCAAAGTCACATTTAAATTAAATTTCGAAAAACTAGAAAATTGAACACGAAAAAGAATAGAGAAAAAATAGTGTAAAGTTTCAGCTATTTTGAATTATTTAGGAATGTTTTATTTCGTCAAGGAAAAACGTTTCCAAACATGGAAATGATAAAATAAAAATTTATTCAGCTGCTACTATTTACTGCGACTACGCTCCGTTTTGGAAAGCCAATTTTCTGACTTCAGTTGTTTAAAGTTAGAACTTACATAAATCCCGAGTTTGGAAACCGGCCCTAAGACGGCCTATAAATAGTCCTATAACCATCCTCGGTAAATTAAGAATCTATATGCAATATTTCATATTAATCAGTCCAGTAGTTCAGACGTGATGATGCGTCATTCGTGGATTTCCTATTCCGTACGTGTATAAGACAGTTGTTCTTTTTGTTATATAATAGATAGGGTAGATGAAACAGACGGGTTATTAGACTCCCCAAATCCACAGCAGATGAAAATAGATGAAATAGATTAAGATAGAGGATTATCAAGAGATTTCAAACCAAATATACGTGGGATTTCTAGCCACCGCCTTCGCACAGATGAAAATACAGGATTAATAACGAAAATCCTGAAATAAACAAACGACTTGTATGCGATAAAAATCCAATTAAAATCCGCTCTCAGATGAATGCGATTAAAAATAACATATCAACCCTTTCATCCCCACATCAAGTGTTCAGTAGGTGTTCGACTTTATGACGTGAAAACTGCTCTCGGAAAAAAGAAAACTCGGAAAAACGTCGGGAAATCAGTTGACACAGGGCATTCACAAGTTGGCACGTGCAATTCAAAGGTGGAAAATAAAATGAGTTCGGAAAAATATTCTCCTTCCTTCAAACATATTCTGCTGACAATGATATCAAATGTACAACTAGGCTCAGCTCGTAACTCTGATAACGTTTTTAACGTTTTCTTCATCCTTCTCTTTCTTCGTTTTCATTTTTCTCCCATTTCTTCTCTTCATATTTTTATTTTTCTTGTTTTCTGTTCTTCTTCTAATATCCTTTCTTCTTCTACTGCTGATATTTCTATACATCTACTCCTTCTTCTTCTTGCTTCTTTTTCTTTCGTCTTCTTTCCGTTTAATGTTATTTTTCTGGATTTTTCCTTCTTCGGCTGCTACCTATAACCTTCTTGTTTATCTTATGTTCTCTCTTTCATTTGAATGTTTTTTCTTCCTCTTCCTCGTTTCCCTTCTTCTTCTCTCCTCATTCTTCCACTCATCTCATTCCAAATTATTATTTTTCTTTTCTCACGTCATACCGTTTCTTCTCACACCGTTCCTTCTCATCGTTTCCTCTTGCTTCTGACTCTTCTACTCTTCTTCCTCACCCTCCTTTCATTCAACATCCCCACTTCATTTATCATCTTTTGCTTCTCTTTCATACCCCTTCTACTTTCTCCACCACCACCAATTCTTCCTCTCTTCCCTTTCTATTTTTTCTTCTCCCTCATCACGTGTTATCAGAACGGAAAACCAGGCCACAACGGCAAGAGAAAAGTTTCTATTGATAAAAATACTGCAGCTGTTGAATAACTTCACAGCACTCAACTCCTCTCTCACACTCTCTCGCTCACACTCTTTCACTCATTGAAAATGCATCCCATTCAATATAAGCAACATTACAAACGAGTCTCTCTCTCGCTCACTCACTCAATCCCTCACACTCACACTTACTCCCTCTCTCTCCTGCTCATTGAAAAATCATCCTATTCAATATGAGCAGCATTACAAACGAGAGTCAACCATTATTCAATATAAGACTCGAAAGGGAATTGATTTTCCCCACTGAATAAAACCGATATCTGACTGAAAAGTAAGAGAAAATTTTATCAATGACATACAATCATGAGAATTTCATTTTTTCAATGACGGAATTATCGATTGTACCTATTGATATTATTCAACAAAGAATACATCATTCATTCATCATTTTTTTTGCTGAGAAATTTCATGAATGATAGAATCATTCGACATTCGAGAGATAAAATCAACTTTTGTGAGTATTGTTGATTTGAGAATAACACACACAATTTATAGAGGAAGGGGATTCTTTTTTCTTTGATGGAATCAACTTTTGTGAATATATTGTGCAATTGAGAATGGCAAATCTTGTTGAGAGATTTTTTGTAGACTGGTAAGAGAGAATTTTTTTCCTTTGATGGAATCAGCCTTTGTGAGTATTGTTGAATGAAGAATGGCACAATTCATTGAGAGGGAATTTATTTTAAGAATGGAATAAAACAGAAAATCACGAGAGAATTGAAGACTGATTATAGACTGAATGGAAACGTATGAATGTAACGCAGTATGGCTCATCATATTGAATAAGGAATCCCGTTGGGATTTTTCATTGAATTAAGATGATTTGATGCAATTTGACGGGGTTTGAAATGATTGCAAGTTGTGTTGAATCATGTATTTCAGAAATAATGAGGACAATGATCATTTGATACTACCAGAGAATATCTATATACATGTCTATAATAGATTGTTTATAACATGATACTACCAATCATATATGTCATCATATCGGAAATATATTTATCTGTAATACATGCATGTTGCCTTAATTTATCGATCACTGTAATAATGCAAAAATGTCATTATATCGAAAATATATTATTATTATTATTATTTATTATTATTTTTTATTGATTCAATGATACAAAATTATTATTTAAAATAATTTGGGGAGGATCAACAGGCACAGCCCAAAACTGTTCCTCCCCCGAATTTTGATTCATTAAAATAGTCCAGAAAAAAGGTTATGTTTCCTTCACTTAATAAAATTTTGTCTAATTTTCTCACCAAACACTTGAAACAATTATTAATTTTGAATTTAGAAAGATTAAGATCTGAATTGATAACAAAATTTCTTTTTACTTAGCACTCGAAACTGTAAAATAAATATAAATTTGAAATATTTTGTTCCGAAAATTAAAACAATCTTCTCCACTGATTTCATATTTATCTGTGATATAGTCATATCGATATACTTAATGTATCGATCACTGTGATATAGTCATGTCGATATACTCAATGTATCGACCACTGTGATAATGCAGGTATTTGTTTGCCAATGTCGAGAGAATATACAAAGAAATGGAGAATTCTATTTCAAATAAGATCTATCTAGACTAGAATCATGGCCTCAGCCACAGCCTAGATAGAAGTAAACCATGCCTCAGCTAATGGAAAGACAAAGTTAGTAGACAACTGTCTTTTGTTTGACAGCTGATTTATGATGAATAATTCTATAGTCTGATTTTTACGGTAATATTAGCGTATGAAGGAGGCTCCTTTTTCCTTTTATATTATCCTTGAAATGCAAAATTTCCAAAAACCTTATATATACGTCGACGCGCAATATTTAAAAAGGAACATACCTGTCAAATTCCATGAAAATCCATAATGGCGTTTCGCCGTAAATGCGCGACATATAAACATTTAAACATAAAGAGAAATGCCAAACCGTCGACTTGAATCTTAGACCTCACTTCGCTCGGTCAATTATTGCTCTCAACGACCAATTTCAAATAATTTTTATGATACACACCCATGGATAAATAACACAGTACTTGAGGAACCAATCACAGAGCACCGCTGCAGCAATGTTCCGCCGTTTGCTTCCATTGAAAGCCATTTCAAAGTTTCTACTTAATCGAGAATTTGCTTAACGACCAGAGATACAAAATATTTCTAAAATATCAATTCGAAATGATATCTATTTATTCATGTATTTTGCAAAATATAGTTCTTATTAAGGCGTGTACAGATTTACGCGCCGCGAAAATGAGCAATTCACTTTTAATCAGCTGATGCCAAGCTTTTTACATCTATATCTTATACCGTTTCTGTAAAAATACAGATATAGTCAGCTGATTAAAAGTGAATTGCTCATGTTCGCGGCGCGTATATCTGTACGCACATTTATAGTTCACCATAGTAACCAGTTTATAAAAAGTGCGTGAAGTTTTTGGTTCAAAATTTTCCAGTTTCATTCAAAATTTTAATTTTTTGGATAATAGTTTCTAATTCTGTGAGATTTTGTTATTCATGAAATCTTTTTTTGATTGAGTATTTGCTAGTTTTTTTTTAGTGTAAATAGTTATTTTAATAAGTGATAGTAACTTAACCTACAAATTTAATTTGGACTTTGGTAAAAATTTGAGAAGGGACAGTTTTGGGCATAAGCCTGTTGTCCCTTCCCATATAAGAGTGTAATAATTATACATGACTGAATAAATAAATTGATTAAATATTTACTTATATTGCATTTACCTTATTACAAGACTATTTTCTTATCACAATGTATTATCAAATTCATTTTAACTTGAGTAGTTAGTGAATTGGTAATACTTTCAATATTTGGTACTAGAAAATATCGAAAATTAACAAATTATCTTCTATTGTTCTTTATAATAAATTAGACAGTTGTAGCTTCAACTATAGTGAGGTCCACGTTATAATGGCAGTGTTTGATTAGCAATGGTATTGCTAACCTTGTCTTTCATTCAACAAAGCTGATAGCCCTATTTCTTTCTCGCTTTGGTCTGTTGCCAGATCGTCTTTTAACAATTCAGAATTGATGATTAATTAACAAAACATTCCATCTTAATTATTTAAATTCATTATGAAATTATTGATAAATATATAATTTATTGCTTGATAAAAATATAATATTGATTATTTTAAACAAGAATGAACAGTTAATATTACATCAATAAACCTTTACCGTCTATAGAAGGCATTGACAAGACAGAGGTTCAGCAACGTTCTCTTCCTATCTTTCTCCACTGCCATTATAACTTGGACCTCTCTATTGTATTATCTGTTTTTTTTCAGAGCACCATCTCGAATAGGCTGGAAAAGTCCAGCAAGAGAATGGTCCAGCACATGTCTCATAAATAGATAACAAATGTTTTTAATGTACAAGTGACCGTATTCAAGAAAAAATCCTGTCCTATAGTCCAGTCAAGGAAGAGTTATAGAGGGAAAAGTTTGGGAAACAATATTTTACCTTTGAAATTATACGTTAAATTGAAGAGAATTTGATGCTCTATAAGCTCATAATCAGCAAGGATTTTTTCCATCAATATTTAAGAAGTTATAACAGCAAACATGGCAAAAAATTGAAAAATTGGAAGCGAACGTGTTTTTTTTAAATGTCACACATTCAAGAGTAGTCCAGTCACTATATACATTGGTGCATGCGATTTATATTGTGGTTCTGATTTTTTAATAACTTATATTATTTGGGTACATAAGAGAAGTCCAGAACCAATTTCTTCATGCAAAATTTCCTTGTGCTAGATACAGAGTGGTCCAAAAACCTCGTATTTTCGGCTCATTTTCCAGTTTTCAGCTATTTCTGCCAAATCTCGTTATCGGACAGAAAAATTTGCTCCATCCTTTTTTTTAGATTATAAAATTCTGAAGAAAATGAGATCATTCGGAACTCTTCATCTCCAATTAGTAGTGAGTAATGATTTTTCAAAAATGAGTGGAATTTGAAGAAAAAATCAATTTTGATGGATTTTAGTTTTTGATCAACAATATCTTACGATTGTTACCATTTAGATGTAAAATTCAAAATTCCTCTGGGCGTATTTTTGTGCTCTACAATCTGAGATCAGGTAGAGCGCTCTATCTCATATAGATTTCCAGGTACACCTGACAACAATGCTCCTTGTATTGTGAAAAACACCTAATTTTCAACCATCTTCACTAACCTTCACTAACTAAGCTTCAACCATCATCACTAACCACATTGTCCTCACATTGATATTTCGGACAATGACATAAGTTCATGAGATTATGTTCTATGAGAATCACCTGTTAGATGCACTTCATTTCAGTATTTCCTAGTGGAGAGGCGCGTTCAACGACACCTCAAGGATAAAAATTTCAAACACTTATAACCTTTGACATAATGCTCAGATTTCATCGTACTACACTTCATTCTTCTCGTCTCGTCAAGGCGGTTCAAAATCATACATCATAAGTCAAATTCGGTCGAAAAATGGAAAATTTGTTGTTAAGTGTACTTAAGCTCATATTCCAATACTCAAATTTCACTCATTTTTGAACAAGAGCATTGACAAGAGTTCCAAATGATCTCATTTTCGTCAGAATGTCATAATCTAAAAAGAAGGCGGGATCAAATGTTTCTGTCTGATTACGAGATTTGGCAGAAATAGCTGAAAACTGGAAAATGAGCCGAAAATAGGTGGTTTTTGGGCCATTCTTTATCTAGCACAAGGAAATTTTCCATGAAGAAATTGGTTTTGGACTTCTCTTATGTACCCAAATAATATATTGAAAAATCAGAGCTACAATATAAATTGCAAGCACTTGTCAATTGCATTGACTTTTTTATGTCTATATTGACTGGACTAGAGTGGATATCTCGGGAACTAAAGGAGATACAGAAAAAGTTGTAAAATTAATATTGTAGGAATTTATGGATAGAACAGTCATGTCAGTGAGATGAATAGTTTCTGAGTCATATGCGAGTAACCAAAAAATGGTACCTATAAACAAACCACCCCCACCCCCTTAGCACACGGGGTAGGGGTGGGGACTTTTGATATGTTTACCTCCTTACTACACTAAACAGAACTTCGGGGTCAAATATTGTCTTCCAAACTTTTCCTTCTATACCCTTTTTTGAGCATTCCATGCCTGGACTACTACAAATACTTATAGACCGAGCGAAGTGAGGTCTAAGATTCAAGTCGACGGTTTGGCATTTCTCTTAATGTTTAAATGTTTATATGTTTTTATATTGCGCATTTACGGCGAAACGCGGTAATAGATTTTCATGTAATTTGACAGGTATACTCCTTTTTAAATTGCGCGTCGACGTATATACAAGGTTTTTGGAAATCTTGCATTTCAAGGATAAAAGGATAAAAGGAAAGGATAAAAGGATGAAAGGAAAGGAGCCTCCTTCATACGCCAATATTGGAGTAAAAATCAGACTATAGAATTATTCATCATAAATCAGCTGTCTAGTGGACTATAATACTACCCGTTCAAAAACATCAAACATCTTGAAAATGTATCTTCCCATAAACGTTAGTAGACAGTTGACTATAATACTACCCGTTCAAAAATATCGAACATCTTGAAAATTGTATCTTTCCATCAACTTTGTAGACAGTTGCAGCCAGACCGGATAACAGCGCTCACACTCACATTCCGGGACGACACGTCACGGTACGATAGGACAGAAAGCTCTATATTTATTTAGGATTTTTTCTAGACATTTTAAATTGATAAATTATTTATTAATTTTTGAGAAAACATAACAACAGGTCATTGTAACTTACTGAGCGCGAGGTCTACTGTTCACAGAACTACTAGTTATTTACTACACAAGAAAAAATATTTATTCTGATGATAATAAATTCAAACAAGATAATGATGTATTGTCAGTGACAGATACAGCATGAGAGAGGATATATAGCTTTCAGGAAACGGTTTTCACACAGGATTTAGCAGCCCTGTTTATTTTGTTTAATAGCACGCAGCACTAATGAGTTGGCACTAGCATTCAGTTGTAACACTTTGGCGTGTGTTCGCTTTGCATCGGAATTTGAATTTCCCCCATCATTCAATACTCTCTCTTTTACTCCCCATTTGATTTCAAACATTACTATCTCTCTCTCTCTCTTTCTCTCTCTCACTCTCTCTCTATTACTCCCTGTTTGATTTTGAACCTCTCTCCGACAATTTTTCTCTTCCCCCACTTTTAATACTCTCTCTCTCTCTTTACACCTGTTTGATTTTGAATCTTTCTCTCTCACACACACACTCTGTCTCTCTCTCTCTCTCTCTCTCTCTCTCTCTCTCTCTCTCAGTATATATTGTAATCTACGTAAATAAAGTACTCAATCAATCTCTCTCTCACACTCTCTATGTCTCTCTAACTCTCTCTGTCTTGGTAGAGAGTTACTGGGAAGGATATTTTTAATATTCTCTCAAAAAATGGACATTGATGTGTCCAAAGCTCCGCCAATTTATGTAGATGCATTAAAATATTATCTTGTATAGTTATTACAAATCGATTTTTACTTTCCTTGCCCTACTACCATAGGTAAGGAAAGTATTGCTTTCCAAAAAAAATTAAGGTACCCCAATTTCAAGTTTTCTATACGTTTCAAGGTCCCCTGAGTCCAAATACATGATTTTTGGGTATTGGTCTGTGTGTGTGTATGTGTGTATGTGTGTGTGTGTGTATGTCTGTGAACACGATAACTCCATTCCTAATTAACCGATCGACTTGAAATTTTAAACTTAAGGTCCCTATACCATGAGGACCCGACAATAAGAAATTCATTGAAATTCAATTCAAGATGGCGGAAAAAATGGCGGATAATTACTAAAAAACCATGTTTTTCACGTTTTTCTCGAAAATGGCTCTAACGATTTTCTTCAAATTTATATCATGGATAGCTATTTATAAGCCCTATCAACTAGCATAAGTCTCATTTCTGGGAAAATTTCAGGAGATCCGTAATATTCTTGAGAAAAATGGCGGAAAATGACTAAAAAACCATGTTTTTCACGGTTTTCTCGAAAACGGCTCCAACGATTTTCTTCAAATTTATACCATGGATAGCTATTTTCAAGCCCTATCAACTGGCATAAGTTTCATTTCTGGGAAAATTTCAGGAGCTCCGTAATATTCTTGAGAAAAATGGCGGATAATGACTAAAAATCCATGTTTTTCACCGTTTTCTCGAAAACTGCTCTAACGATTTACTTCAAATTCATACCATGGATAGATATTCATAAGCACTATCAACTGGCATGAGTCTCATTTCTGGGAAAATTCCATGAGCTCCGTAATATTCTTGAGAAAAATGGCGGATAATGACCAAAAACCAGGTTTTTCACGGTTTTCTCGAAAACGGCTCTAACGATTTTCTTCAAATTCAAGCCATGGGTAGCTATTCATAAGTCCTATCAAATGACATGAGTTTTTTCCTTGGAAAATTGCAGGAGCTCCGTAATATTCTTGAGAAAAATGGCGGATAATTACTAAAAAACCATGTTTTTCACGATTTTTTCAAAATAACTTGACCGATTTTTTTCAAATTCATACTCTGTATAGTTATTTATCAGCTTTATTAACTGGCATGAGTCTCCTTTCTGGGAAACTAATGGGGGTCCACCCCATCCTTGAGAAATGGACTTTGTAACCTCCTTCTCGTGCATGAGGTAGGTAGGTAGAGCAGTTCATAAAAAGAACACATAGTCGAGATATTTCATCTGTAGAACAGCTGTTTTGACGACTTTAAAAAATGACGACTAAAAAAATCATTGAATTTCACAATTTACACAAAGGAAAAAGTACTCTGAAAACAATTATATATACACATATACAAAAGTCTGATCGTAGTTTCGAATATGAGCAAGGAAAGTTGTGTGAGTGTACCACACCAGATTTTTTTTCATATCATTGTACAGTTCAATAATTATTTTCTTAGTTTATGTTATGTAAATTCATCTAAAACTTTGCTGTATTGTAAGCTATTTTATATAAGTTTATAAGCCAGTATATATTGTAATCTACATAAATAAAGTACTCAATCAATCAATCAATCAATCAATCTCTCCATTACTCCCCGTTTGATTTAAAAACTCTCTCCATCAACTTTTCTCTTCCCTCATTTTTAATCCTCTCTCTCTCTTTCTCTCTCTCTCTCTCTCTCCTATTCCCCCTTTGATTTTGAACCTATTTCCGTCAATTTTTCCTCCCTCCATCCTTCCACCTGTGTTTTGTTAAACACATGAATAAAGGCCGAATCTGAATCTGAATCCCTTCAAACATTGGGAACCCATCTCCCTATCACCCCCCCCCTACTTTGTAACCCCCAAAAACACTTCCCATTTACCCCTTCTGCTTTGTAACCCCCCAAAAAAACTTCCCATTCCCCCCCTCTACTTTGTAACCCCAAAAACACTTCTCATTTACCCCCTCCACTTTGTAACCCACCCAAAAACACTTCATCACCTAAAATAACCTCCAGGCCAAACAACTGCTCTTTTAATATAGTGATCCTAATTATATCCAGTGAATTGAGCGTCAATATTATGAGCAAAGAGGCATGGATATCCATTGATCGTCAATATATGATCAAAGAGGCATGGATATCCATTGAACGTCAATATATGAGCAAAGAGGCATGGATATCCATTTGAAATTGAACTCCCTTTGTGTTGTACGGCTTCAAAACGTTTTCAACAGTGAAATACATTGTTTCAGCTGTCAGCATTGGTTAAATGGGGAACATTGATGTTTTCTCATGAAGGATGCTGACAGTTTAACATGGATCTCACCTTAGGCGCTTTGTAGCGTTTGATACATTATATCCGTGTTTTGACAGAACGATTGAGTACATTATGTTTTAGGCTTATCAGTCTAAATAAATTGAACACTGTTGTTAGATATGTTGTGGGATTGTTCCATCATGATACAAAAACATAATACTGTATGTTGTTTTCAATGAAATTAATTGAATCAAATAATTAGATAGTACACGAAAACTTTCAATTTGAATGAAATGAACATGTCAATGGAAACATTTATATAACACCATTTTACTCACATTTTATATGATTCATTATCATGGGATCATTTATATGTGAATTAATTTCATTTGTAGAAAATATTTAGTATTGTGTTTCAGTCTATATTCTCTAAAACTTTTTGAAGTTCACAATTTATTTTTCAGAGAAGAAGATCCAGTATTGTGTTTCAGTTCTATATTCTCTTGAACTCTTTGAAGTTCAGATTTTATTAGTATCCTTAGTTTTTCTCTCCCGAACAGTGCTTATTTGCAAAAAATATGAATAAATAAAAAAAAATTGAAAAAGTCTTTTGAATATGAAAATTGAACTCACATGCTAGTTGACTATTAAAAATTGATAATCAACCTCAAGGTTAGAATGGAAACACATCTTACGCAATGTATATTGAGACCTATATACACGATATCTTATAAACTATCTCAGTACAAGACCATAGAGAAACAATATTGTAAGTAGATATCCCATGGTATAGGGAATCTATGTCGCAACTTTTACTGTTATCTCAAGCCGATTACTGTCGATTATTGTCAATTTTTAGTGTTTTGTTGGGGTGAGAGTGTATGAACGGCACAATTTGAGAGACTACCAGCGTCACACAGCTGCATGGGAAAGAACTACGTGAACTATCGGTTTGGGATATAACAACAGTAAAGGTTGCGACAAAAATTTTAATGTTATAACAGTAAAAATTTTACTGTTATAATGTTATAATAACAGTGAAAGTTGCGACATAAACGCCCTATAAGATGGTATATCTACTTATGCTATTGTTTCTCTATGACAAGACCTACCCATTGATAGTATCTTTACTATAATAAAGGAAAGAATCGGCTTATACAAGTGAGGGATACGAGATTCACGTATGACGCATCATCACGTCTGAAGTATTGGACTGATTAACTTGGAATTTTGCATATAGATTCTTTATTCACAGAGGATGGTTATATGCCTATTAAAAATTCAATCTTAAATTCTTTAAGATTGCAGTAGGTCAAGTTTTCAGATTCTCAAGTTTTTAATTGGACTGTTTTTAAATAGAACCGGGTCTATGTCCCGTCCTACCCGTCTATTTAGAAGTGTTCAGGTAGTAGAATAGAATAGAATAGATTATATTCTATTCTATTCTATTGTGCCGTTCATACACTCTCACCCCAACAAAACAGTAAAAATTGACAATAATCGACAGTAATCGGCTTGAGATAATAGTAAAAGTTGCGACATAGATTCAGGTAGTAAAGGTAGGAGTTCAGTATACGAATTCATTCTAGGAGGGTATTCCTCTTAGATAGGTAAAGATAAGTTAAAAATAAGTTACCTTAGAAGGTAAGTTAAAAATAGAGACAATGAACCCAAAGTCAGTCTACGTGGGATCCAGGTAGTAGTGTGACAAGGATAGAATCCCATCTTAGATAGATTTACGTAGTAGAGTGACAAGGATAGAGCTACTAACCCTATTGAAAGCATCATCCAACCCCAGCCACCGTATTGATTAATAGCTAAGCTAAGTTAATAGCTATGTTTAGGACGACAGGCAAATTAATGGCTACAGGAAAGCTTAATTTAGCAAAGCCATTATGCAACAGACCTGAACTACAAACTGAAATTAATGAACTAGAATTTATGAGCAGAAACAAACAAGATTTTCCGAACTGCAAGTTCGACTGGAATCGGTGAAACGGTTCAGTTCATTTGGTGAGTTGTTTTTTAGTTCAGTTAATTCGCATCCATTTGAGTGGAACGGATCAGTTCATTGGGGTGAGTTCTAGTTCATTTGGTGAATTTTTTGTTCAATTAATTTGCGTTCTTTTGGGTAAAACGGTTCAGTTGATTTGAGCATAGAGAAACGATAGCATAAGTAGATATCCCATGGTATAGGGCTTATTTCGCAACTTTTACTGTTATCCCAAGCCGATAGTTCACATAGTTCTTTCCTATGCAGCTGTGTGACGCTGGTAGTCTCTCAAATTGTGCCGTTCATACACTATCACCCCAACAAAACAGTAAAAATTGACAATAATCGACAGTAATCGGCTTGAGATAACAGTAAAAGTTGCGACATAAATTCCCTATACCATAGGATATCTACTTACGCTATTGTTTCTCTATGATTTGATTTAGTTTGAATCATAGAGAAGCAATAGCATACGTAGATATCCCATGGTATAGGGCGTTTATGTCGTAACTTTTACTGTTATCTCAAGCCGATTACTGTCGATTATTGTAGATTTTTACTGTTTTGACCGGATAAGAGTGTATGAACGGCACAATATGAGAGACTACCAGCGCCATAAAGCTTCACAGGAAAGAACTACGTGGACTATCAGCTAGTTGCGGTAAAAGATGCGACATAAACGCCCTATACCATGGGATATCTACTTATGCTATTGTTTCTCTATGATCATATAGAGTATGTAGATATCCCATGGTATAGGGCGTTCATGTTTCAAATTCCACTGTTAACTCAAGCCGATAAGTCCTAGTAGTTATTTTTGGTGAAGCTATGTGACCCTGGTAGTCTCTCATACTGTGCCGTTCTTACATCTACTTATGCTATTGTTTTTCTATGGTTTGAATTCATTTGGTGAGTTTTTTGCTCAGTTAATTTGCGTCTATTGGGTAGAACGGTTCACTTTGTTGGGATGAGTTTTAGAATACAATTTTTGAAGACAATTATTTTTAGAATACAACATTGTAGACTTGCAAATAATAACAGTATCATAATACACTGTTTTGATAAACGTATTATTGAGTTCATTCGCGCTCATCCAGCTAGAACGGTTCAGTTTATTAGGGTGAGTTTTAGAATGCAATTAATAATTTTGAAAGTGATCAGAGTAGCGATACACTGTATCCAAAATATATTGAGAGGGCACCTAGTCGGATTAAGATCGTTCAACCAGAAAAATTAATCAATTAGTAGATTTGTGTGGAACACTACAGTGAGGTACACGTTTTAATGGCAGTACTTGATTAACATTGGTGTTGCTATCTTTGTCTGTCATTCGACAGAGCAGATAGCGCTATCCTCTTCTAGCTCCATAGCGTTGCCAGATTGTTTTTCAATAATGTATAATTATAATTAATTGACAAAATATTAAATTTTAGTTGGGGAAAATGTATTATTCGATCATTGATGAATATATTTTATTTAGGGATAGAATATTACAGAATAGATTATTTTAAACTAGAATGAACAATCAACATTACATCACACAATATAACGGTATCAACGATCTCCTATAGAAGGCAATGGCACTTGACCATTCCTCTTTCAACTTTCAATTCTAAATAATGATGACAGAATTAAAATAATTGAATTATATTAATAATTCATACAATTAATTTAAATTATCAGATTGTGATTTGAAGTAGAAATTGAAATGGACATAACCTATGTATAATATTTGGACAATTTGAAACTAAATTAGGAAATTGAAGATGTTTTGGGCAATAGCCTGTTTTTTTCTTTTCCGATTATTGTAGTCTAATAAATAAATATATAAATATATATATCACGTCACCCGGAATAAGAATTGAAAGAATAGATGATGAAAAAAGAGACGATAATAGACGATTTGAAAAGATGAGATGATAAGGAATATGATTTAGAAAGAGAAGACTAAAAATATTTTTCACAATAATCCGTTCATTTATGATCTAATATTGATAGACTTATATTCTTGAGGGTATAGAGGGGCGACATATATATTCCATTTTGGTCAGTCTCAGACTTCATCAACATTATAAATGAAAATATAAATCTCGTATACAAGCTGCTGAAATGATATAAATCATATTTGCAAATTGATTTTTATTCCTTTATACTAAAAGCATATATCTATGTATTCTTGTGCACTGTATATGACAATAAAGAATTATTGAATTGAAATGAGATTTTTACGATCGGTCAAAGGTTGTAGTAGACTGGATAAAATAAGGAATGACAACATAAGAGCTGAATTGAATGTAGAACCGCTATTGGATATTCTGAAGAAATATCGGGAGAATTGGTCTACTCATTTATTCAGAATGCCATCCAATAGGCTGCCAATATTAGCATGGGAGTACAAACCCGAAGGAAAGCGAGGCATAGGAAGACCAAGGAAGAAATGGATGCCGGTACAGGCCAATAGAGCCTAATCCTTGTAAGAAGATAATGATGATGATGGAAATATAAATCTCAGTAACCTTTTAAATTATTTTATCAGACATGTTTCGGCTACTAAAGCCATCTTCATTCATCAATATTTTAAAGAAAAGAGACATATTCAGGTTACTCAATAGCCTCCTCTCGTTCTATCACCATATCGTATTCATATGAGATGTGTATATTCTACTATGGTTAGACAATAGAATAAGAATAGAGAATGTTCCTCAAGGTACTCTGTTTAACACCCATGTTTTCTCCATTTAGACTTATTCTTCCTCAATTTCATTGTGTCAAAAAACTCATTTTGATCGCTAATTAGATCAGCCTCTTCGTTTCTCGTCATCATATCGTAAATAAGTAATTTTTGAACCCTGCAGAGACTCAAGCGGGTTTGATCTCTGGTCTAACCAAGCTAGTATTCACGCGCCACTCTCTTATTTCGGATGGACACGTTATGTCGTCGGTCCCGGCTGCCTAAAACAGTCTCGTCAAGTTATGTTAGAGGGAAATGTATCAGATTCGACCTCAGAGCCCCAATAACAGATCTGGGTGATCCATAACCAATTTCGTTGACTTTTTGTTCCATTAAATATAATTTCAAACAATAGCAAGAACTATACGAAAAAAGCAAAACCAATTTCGTTGACTTTTTGTTCCATTAAATATAATTTCAAACACTAGCAAGAACTATACGAAAAATACAAGTATTATATTTCTATGGAGAGGATATCCCCTACAGGGTTCAACTTCAAATTCAATTCATATATTCTAATTTCAAATTACATTCAGTATACATTTCAATTTTCCCCTGTTCTCCATTCATTGCACAAGCATTATTTGTATTTTAGGGAAAATATTAATTTGGCTTACGTTTACAAGGAAGTTACGATTTGGCTTCAAATCCGAACATTACAAATCTCTCCAGTGAATTCTATTAAAACCTGATCAAAAAAAGACATTAAACCACTCCTATCAAGTTGAATCCCAAGTTCATAAATCTTGATTTGACTTCGAACCTTTACAAATATTGCTCAGTTTTGGCTTGATATAGAGCTAATAAAAATTTAATTGAAAACAATACAAATATTGCTCAGTTTTGGCTTGATATAGAGCTAATAAAAATTTAATTGAAAACAATACAAAGGTCGCACAAATATAAGTTATTTAACTTTGTTCAAATCAAAGTAGAATGCCACGAGAACCTTTCAGTGAAGAGGAAGACGTATTTGATTGGCACTTAATTACAATTTAAATTCAACAAACTTATGTACAATCGGGCCAAAGTCTATTTATTGAAAAACTCTAAACACAAAGAGAAACAAAATTTTTCTCTTACTTCTTATTGTATAATCATTTCACCAACCATATCCACGTAATCTTCACAAATGATATATTTCCACTCAGTATAAATAGAAATGATTGATTATGTTAATTATTACTCTCGTTAATATTATAAGAGAAAACATTTATTTTTTTTTTTACTTGGTATAGCACCCCTATTCACACATCATCGCTACCAAACAGTTAACGACAAATCAGAGATAAGAAAACTATCCCGCGCCAAAATTTCTCCGCCAAAAAATTGTGCGCCAAATTCCACCCTGATCCCCCACACACACGCGCACTCACACAAAATTTCAGATTTTTAGTTTTTTCTCTCACTACACACTCCTGTCTCGTTCAAGTTAGTGACGTTTTATCTCGGAAAAAAATCGGACACAAATTCACTCACTGACATTTCGCGACCAACTGACAACAGATAGCGCAATTGAAAGCGGGTGGGTGGCAGTGGTGCCAACCTAAAAGCTGGAAATATCCTAATTGTGGCGCGAATTTCCCCGCGCTTGTTAGTGCATGCTGAGCGATGGAATGTGGAGTACGTGATAGAGGATAGAGGCCGACCGCCTATATCGATGCACCCTGCGTTTCAAGAGATTTTTATTGAGGAGGGACTTTATTATGACGGAAAATATTCTTCCTCTAATCCTTCTCATTCCTCCGCTGCTCTATCATTTCCTTCTCAGTCGTTCCACCATCACCAATTTCTCCTTTTCCTTCTTTTCTTTCTCAATAATCCTATCATTTTCATTTTTTCTTTTTCCTTCTTCAATTCCCTCTTGATTATCATCTTCTCAATCATTCCACCATCTTTAATTTCTCTTATTCCTTCTTGTATGACATTGCAAATTTCCTACTCCTAATCTTTTTTGTAGATAATGTTTTTTAGCTTCTTATCCATCTCCTTCAACTTGTTAATCTCCTTCTCCTCCCACTTCTTCTTCTTCTTCTTATCCTTCTCCTACTCCCCATCCCTCTTGATCATCTACTTCTCCTTCTTCTTCTTCTTCTTACTCTCTTTCTAATTCTTCTTCTCCCCCTTTCTCTTCTCCTATTCCTACCACTTCCCAACCTCCACCATTTTCTTCTATTCCTTCCTTCCACATCTAGCAATTTTCTCATCTTCTTGTTCACCCCTCCTCCTCCTTCTCCTCCTTTTTCCTCTACCTCCTGATTCACATGTTCGTTTAGCTGTAGGTAAGTTAGTTGAACAAATGAATGTAGGAAACGAAAATTATCCACAAGTAATGAATGGGTAGAAATTATACCGTACTATAAACGGTTGAATTCCAATTCACACCACATCGTTCTTAGTAAAAGAGTAAATAATAGAATAGGAGAAGAAGAGAAAAAATACTTCTTCGTTTCAGAATTGATTCATCACATATTGATGTAATAAAGTGACTGATAGCGCAATCTTTCTCAAATCATCTTGTGATGATTAACTAATCTTTGTTATGACAACTAATCTTTTCTTAAATCTAAATGTGGAAGAGATGGTCGAAAGTATAGGGAATAGAAGACAAAAATGAAGAATATGAATGACAGAGAGGATATGTGTATAGAAAAGAAGAACAAGGAGGAGGAAACCATCGTTATACAATAATCTCTGAAATCGAAAACTAGTCTGGTTGACCACAGAGAACAGGGCAAAGGTGAAATCTCCTTCATATTATCAGCTGAAGGATTAATGTTAGTTCACTTATAAAAAATGTTCAAATATACTTATAAGGACAGTTTAAAGAAAATATCACTATACTATTCGGAACAACACACCCAAAACCATGTTTTAAAGAGCCCAGTGCTTGAAAACTAGAGATGACCACACTCAGAAATAATCCATCCACAATTACATCATTGGGAATTCAAGGCTTTTATTATAAAAAGCCTTAAATAGATATTCATTATAAGAAAAAAGTATAACATTCCATCCATGGTCCATGGGATAGAGGGGGGAGGGTTTGTTAATCCCTAAGATATTGTATAGAACTTATGCAAGTATTTTGTGCACCCCTAAGATAACGTATAGAATTTATACAAGTATTTACTCAAATATGTGTAACACTAATGTGCGAGATAAATTACTTTCAACATGAAGAGGAGAAACCCAATTCTCCCTCCACAGTTTGTAGCATAGTCACAGACGGACATCCTGCGCACAATTGGATGCGCCGTGTCATTTCGCTTCAGGTTCTTGTGAAAAACACATCTCCGTAAACAAACATATCACTTTGGAACATTGCCAGTGGAGGGGAGCGAAGCGTTACAAAGCTCTCTCACACAGACACAAAAGCAGGAGAATGCTGCTAGGTAGTGGGAGAGATTAGTGGAGGATAGAGCATCGGACCTCTCCGTCTTTGAGAAAGAGCCGTGTTAAAAGAAATTTATCTCGCACTTTAGTAGTTAGCCTCCATGGTGCACATTGAGAAATTATCTAAATAGATATACAAGTATTTTAATGAAAAAGACTGAGAAATTGTCAAAAACCACAGATTTATTGATACTTAGAAAGACCGATTTCGGTTATTACACCATTGTCAATCTCGAACTGAAACCGGTCTTTCTAAGTATCAATAAATCTGTGGTTTTTGACAATTTCTTAGTCTTTTTCATTCAAATACTTGTATATCTATTTTTTTAGCGTATGGCAGATACACAACAAATATATAGCTCATGAGTCTCAAATGCCTTGATATACACTGTATATTTCCAAATTCTTTGAGATGTTGTCTAGTTTTCGGTCAGGAGAACATGATTTTGTCTGACCGTCATCATTTGCTAGTTCATTTAGAGTTACCCAATGTGCACCATGGAGGCTAACTAGTGTTACACATATTTGAGTAAATACTTGTATAAATTCTATCCGTTATCTTAAGCTGCGTACACATATTCGCGCTTCCACCGCGAAGACCGGTTTCCGCGAAGACCGGAGCTTCCAAGACCGGTTTCGGTTATTACACCATTGTCAATCTCGAACTGAAACCGGTCTTTGTAAGTATCAATAAATCTGTGGCTTTTGACAATTTCTTAGTCTTCTTCATTCAATATGAATAATTACCACAATATCAACTTCTCAACTGCACAAAAAATACAAGTATTTTGTGCAATCTCATCTATAGTACCACTCCTTAATTTACACCCAACAATAACAACCGACTAAGACTAAGAAAAAAACTATGAAAAAGACTAAGAAATTGTCAATAATCACACATACAAAGAACGACACTTACTCTGGTAAATGCAAGTAATATCCCCAAAAACTGCGACCTCTTAGTTCTTTCCTCAATAGTTCGAATGACACTTTCCACATATTTCCTACATGATTAGAGCTAGAGCAGACACTGTACACCGAGACACCAACACTGAACATGACTAGAGCAGACTGAGAGTAGAATCTCTCATCATAGAAACCCATAGGAACTAGAAACTGTGTTCCCATTGATACTAAGCCAGCAATCAGTGTTGCACTTGTGCAAATAGCGCATCATAGTCACTTGTGTGTATTGAATTGGGGCTCCTGTGACGATTAACCGATTGATAAAAGTGTGAAACTTTTTGTGTAGTTGAGAAGTTGATATTGTGGTAATTATTCATATTGAATGAAAAAGACTAAGAAATTGTCAAAAAACCACTGATTTATTGATAATTATTAGAAAGACCGGTTTCGGTTATTACACCATTGTCAATCTCTGATAAATCTCTGTTTATCAGAGATTGGCAATTATGGTGCAATAACCGAGACCGGTCTTTCTAATTATCAATAAATCAATGGTTTTTTGACAATTTCTTAGTCTTTTTCATTCAAAAGTGTGAAAATTGAAGAATGAGTTAAAACTCACAAGCTAACTCCATCGAGAAAAAGTTTATCAAATTTTTCATTGCAAGAATTATTGAAAGATCCTTAGAAAGTATTGAATGAACAGTATTTGTATAGAAGTAACACAAACCGACTGATAAAAGTGTGGAAAATGTGAAATGAATTCAGACTCACAAGCTGACTCCACCGAGAACCAGTTTATCACATTTTTATTGGAAGAATGATTATTGAATAATCCATGTAGTGTATAGAATGCACAATATTTCTATAGCAGTAACTCAAATCCAAATTTAAATTATTAAAAGATCCTCTAGAGTAGGCCTATAGGATTTACAGTATTTAACAGTATTTTACAGTATTTTAGTAGAAGTAACACTATCCGATTGATAAAAGTGTGGAAAATGTAGAATGGATTCAAACTCACAAGCTAACTCCTTCGAGAACCAGTTTATCATATATCTTTATTGCAAGAATTATTGAAAAATCCTTAAAGAGTATAGAATGAACAGTATTTCTATAAGAGTAACTCAAATTCAAATCTATGAATGTCAAGGTGCGTACAGACTTATGCTTCATGAACACGTGTATTTCAATTTTCAACAGCTAATGATATTCTTATTATATTATTATAACTAGCTGTCAGGCTCGCTTCGCTCGCCATATCCGTCTGGCTGGGGGGCTCCGCCCCCTGGACCCCCGTAAAAATTAGATCAGCGGGCTCGCTTCGCTCGCCATATCAGGCGATATAATATTCCCAGTAATAGCTCTGATTAAAGTAGCAGTGTCCAATCAATTTTTCCGCGATAAATGCATTTCAATCTTCAACTTGGTGCCAACCTAACAAAGTCAACTCAACTTAATGCCAACCTGACAAAATTATTAATTTAGTTACCAGTTAACAACTGTTTCGAAGAGGTACTCTCTCTAGATTATAGTTCTATATTAACATATGGTATGGACATTTTTCAATTATAATTAAGAGAAAAAGAAGAACATACATGCTAAAAGACGAACTTTAAACCCTTAAAAACCAACCTTAGAGTTAAAATATTGCCAAAAGATTTCTTCGTGCGCCTCTAAAGGGCCAACTGAACATACCTACCAAATTTGAACGTTTTTGGTCCGGTTGATTTTTAGTTCTGCGAGTGAGTGAGTCAGTCAGTCAGTCAGTGAGTGAGTGAGTGCCATTTCGCTTTTATATATATAGATGAGCATAGCATCAGCTGTTTTAATTGCTTAGTATCATATTTATACACTCTGGGTCTGGGAAGATCATGAGCATACAGTGTATAGAGCTATGATGTGTATTCAAGTACCAGAAAAGATACAATTGACATCAACATTATTATTCAATGATAATTAGTCAACATTATTCTTCTATGATAATACACAATGCTGATAATTTATTAAATATACTGTCATTGAGTAAAGATACCGTTTAAAGATTATTTAAATGTAAAGTAGAGATACCTAGATTATTTGTCTCTGATACTGTACAGTGTAAATTGGATAACAATATGCATACATCAATCAATTTTATTGTATCTTGTGATTCAAGGAAATATTTTATTGGTTTTCTAGCCTTCTGTCCAACTTTTAGAACTAAACATGTGAACACTTTACTACATAAACGGACAAGTGACCAGTCTTTGGTTTGCAAGTTAAATTCCCCCTACTTTAAATACTAAACATGTAGATACTTTACTACATGAACGATAAACTATTCGTAACTTACAACGGATGAAAATGAATACTTATTCTACAAGCTACTCCCATTAACAATATCAGGGTATTTAAAAAAAAGTCCACGCCTAATAAATCCAGGATTCGAGTAGAAATCCAATGAACTTGAAGACTTGGTTTAAAAAGTTCGAAGCAGTAAAACGGTTTATGTCCTCCAGTTCTATGATGGTGGAGATGGGATAAGGATTTACGTCAAAAGGAGGAAGGATGATGGGAAAAGAGAAAAAAGGAGAGAAGAAGAGGAAGAGGAAGATGAAGGAGAGAGGAAAAGAGAGGAGATAGAGTTTAAAGACTTGGAAGATACGATTCGACCATCACTTACTGCAATGAACTACAGTCAACAACTGACAGAAAAAACTTTATTACAGGTTTTACTACTGTTCCGATTAATTCTCTAGAATGTGAGTGAGTTTCAAGGTCATTGCGATCTAGAAGTTACCGATCTATGTAGTTTCTCAATAGTAGTAGTTTCTCTAATAGTTTTCTCACAGTAGTTTTCTCAATTCTATGGGATTCCTCCACTATGGATTGCTTATTTTTTCCTTTAATAGAGAGAGGTTTAAAATTTATTCAATTTTACAAATATGTTAGGCTAAACTCACACTTATACGACTGAGGTCGAGAAGAGACTCTACTCTAGTCGAGAGCATGTGTGTTTTTCAAATGGTGACGTCACGGAGACTAGAATCGACTGGTCTGAGTGTCACCATTTGGAAACACATGCTCTCGACTAGAGTCTAGTTTCCTTTCGACCTGAGTCGCGTAAGAAGTGTGAGTTGAGCCTTAATATCACGCTCTCTGAAATTCTTCACGTCCCAATCATGGTACTAAAGACAAGGAGCGTTTTTGTAGCTCTACCAATTTCAAGATTGATGGAGCAATAGCACCATTTTTTCTCTTTGAAATGCGTTCATTAATTGATGTTAAAAACCGAATGATTTTTACTTTCCTTGCCCTATAACCATAGGTATGGAAAGTATTGCTTTCCGAGAAAAATTAAGGTACCCAAATTTCTAAATTTCTATACGTTTCAAGGTCCCCTGAGACCAAAAAAGTGGTTTTTGGGTATTGGTCTGTATGTGTGTGTGTGTATGAGTGTATGTGCGTCTGTGCATCTCATCTCCCAATTAACGGAATGACTTGAAAATTTGGAACTTAAGGTCCTTACGATATAAGTATCCGACACGAACAATTTCGATCTGATGCAATTCAAAATGGCGGCTAAGATGGCGAAAATGTTGTCAAAAACAGAGTTTTTTGCAATTTTCTCGAAAACGGCTCCAACGATTTTGATCAAATTCATACCTAAAATAGTCATTGATAAGCTCTATCAACTGCCACAAGTCCCATACCTGTAAAAATTTCAGGAGCTTCGCCCCATCAATGCAGATAGATTCCCAATTATCAGGCTTCAGATACAATTGAAACGAGAAAAATCAAGTGGAGTAGATTGAGCATGAAAATCTCTACAATTAATGTTCAGTAACATTTTCACCTAAAATTGAAAATAAGCTTTTGAATTCGAGAAAATGTGATTATTCAATTGCAAATTATTGTTGATTCTATTAAATCATTCACTATGAAGAGATAGCAGACCTCATGTGTGTCACCAGCTGGCTCAAATCTCTGAATAGTAGACTCGAGATGCGCGGGAGCACTAGCGTCAGGTGATCAATTTTCATAACGGCAAGGAAAGTTGTGTGAGTGCGCCACACCAGATTTTTTTCAAATAAATTAACATTACGTCTTCTCAATTCTCATGGTATTAAGACAATAAGCGCCGGTTTATGAGTTCGGGATTTCATAGTCCGAGGATTTTGTAATAAGCGGCCTAACGTAGTCCAGGACTAAAAAATGGGCTTATGAGAGAGGGCGAGTTTTTGTAAATAAGTTTTTGTAGCACTACAAAGTTCTCAAGTAAAGATGACTTAAGCAATATTGAGACCACATTTCACATGAGGGGCCTATTTTAAGGCAGTGCAAAGGCTAAAAAATAAACTTTCTACTCGTGATATTTTTCAAAGTTTTTCGATCCGTATATCATTAAGCTATCAAAATGAAAAAGTTTTCACAGGAAAATTTTTTTTCCGATCATTACTTTTTGAAATATGAGCGCCTGAAGTTTAATTTTTTTTGGACAGAAAATTTCAAATTCGGTTAGAGATAAATCCATGAGATTTGGAGGATAGATTCTTCATGGAATTGTTGATCTAGTAAAACAAGAATTTTCTGAAAATATTTATTTTTAAGATAGTTATTCAATTTAATAAACATAACCAAAAACAACTTTTAGTTGAGTTATTTTTGGTAAATTAAATAACTTTCACAAAAATTCATATTTTCAGAAAAATTTTGTTTAACTAAATCAACAATACCATGAAGAATCATCCTCTATATCTCATGGATTTATATCTTACCGAATTTGAAGTGTTCTGTCCCAAAAATTCTAACTTCAGGCGCTCATATCTCGAAAAGTAATAATCGGAAAAAAAGTTTTCCTGAGAAAACTTTTTCATTTTGATAGCTTGATGATATACAAATCGAAAAACTTTGTAAAATATCACGAGTAGAAAGTTTATTCTTAGCCTTTGAACAGCCTTAACCAATGGGGATGCTTCTTGTCTTAAAATACGTTCAGTTGGTACAGTTTCGTTAACCGCCAATAGCAATAGCTGGTGCTTTTAGTCTCTAGATGTACAAATTTATAAAGAAATGTTTATGTTTGTCGGAGGATTGAAATGACTACATCAACGGACACACGAAAACTAACTGGCACACTAAAACAAAATAGATGTTCTATTTCTCTAGGATCCGAGAGAGACTACCTTAAATCATAGGCTGAACCCCTACCAGCTTCTTGGAAGTACAGTATTTGTTATCAATCAGAAACTATCTACAAAATCAAGATAGAGCATAGAAACCAAAACTATTATTTCAACCGCAGTAAGAGTTCGACTTCAATTAACCTTCCGGCAGTCGCGCTGTTGTAAAAAGTACAACAGTGTCAGTTTTTTAGCTGCACAAAACTATTGAATAGGGGTGGTGTCAGTGAATGAGTCACCTATGCCTTCCAAAACTTTCCCCCATCACTCCACTGAGTTGCAGTATCAACCGAGCAATGGTTCAGTTTGCAGGTGCCATTCAGTCGCGACTGTGCATAAGTCGCACTGTGCTTTTAAGATAGGGAAAGACTGTCTACGGGGACTGTAAACGAACCAATAACGCAGAATTGATGGCTTTGCTTGATGTACCTTTTTGGGCTATGAAATGGTAATCATCCAAATGTTCATAGGCGTAAAATAATCCAAGAAGATGGTAAAAGTAATTATACAATTAATTAATATGTTTTGACAGTTAACAGAGTACATAAAGAGTACTCAGTGTACTTAGTCCATAGAGTACTTGGAAAATTGGATGTTGTACAAAATACAACACGCGACTGCTCGTGTGATTGAGTAGGGCGCGACTACCGGAAGGTTAATTATTATCACTGGTCAAATCAAAATTATCAATTATAATTATCACCATTATTGATCATAGATGATAATAGCAGCTAGAGTCTGTATATGGTAAGTCAAAACGAAGGTACCCCAGCTAACAAGAATTGAGTAAACATTTTTGATTCCTCTAGTAGTCTACTCGTTTACCTGCGACCATAGTTTCAATTCAGATCTGTAGTGGAAATCATCTTAACCAAATAGATTTATTATCATATAAAGTGAGTACAACTTTCCTCTTGTCTCTACAACTTGTTCTTACTCTACAGAAGTTGCGTACAAAATAGTAACTTCTCCAACAAATACGGGTTGAAACAGGAGTTGAAACGCGGCCAACAATGAATGTTAGCCGGGGATTCCACGATGATAAATTTATCGGCCAAAGTGCAGAAATTCGAGTATATGGGGCGAGATTTGTGGATAGGAACCCCCCTCCTCATTACAAAAAGAGGGGGGTTGGGGGAAACAGCCTGTTGATATTCCACCCTTTGCCAGACTTCGAAAATTCCTGAGGAAGGCGAGTCTCTCTCACTCACTCTCTCTCTCTCAGTTCATCCAATTCGGTTGCCATGACAACTGGATTCTGCTGACGTCATCACAGGTTCACCTGATTTCCCCCTGATCCCCTTCTACCCCCAACATGCCCTACTAACTGTATACCTGGCTAGTAACCACAATGATGATCAAACCTCCCCCATACCTCATCGGGATCTATCCCTATTCACCTTGATTCTCTTTCTTCTTCCTCACTCTTTCTCCTTCTCTTCTCTCTCCCACTCTATCACTCTATCTCTCTCTTCACCTACTTTTCTTATACTTCCCTTCTTTTTTATCCCTACTTCCTTTCCAAATTATACTCAATATCATATTTCCATACCTCCTCATCGGTATCTATCCCTACTCTCGTTGTTTCTCTTTCTTCTTCTACCATCTCTCTTTTTCTCTATATCTCTCTCTCTTCACCTACATTTTTTATTCTTCCTTTCTCTTTTTCTCTCCTTCCAAATTATACTCAATATCATATTTCCATACCTCCTCATCGGGATCCAACCCTATTCTCGTTCTTTCTCTTATTCTTTCCTCATTCTTTCTTTCTCACTCTCTCTCACTCTCTCTCTCTCTTCACCTACTTTTCCTATTCTTCCCTTTTATTCTCTCCCCACTTTTCCTCCCATTATACTCAATATCATGTTTCCCATTATATTTAATGATGATTTCTCTTTAATATCATATTGAATGCTACATCACCGTATTTCCAATTAATTAATGTTCTTGAATAAATGTGGATTCCCACATATCAGTATCAGTAAACGTAACCGGTACAGTGAGAATTCTATCCCCTCAAGCTCTAACGGGCCTATTCATACTCGCACGGCTAGGTTGAATGTGAATATTCCCATTTGAACTTATTGAAATTGTATTTTCACTGTACTGGACAATATGTTTCGGAAATATGATGTCACTTAGCCGCAGTTAAACTTAACAGAGGTACCGGGTGAAAGTAAGTAAACTGTGGAAAGAAAAGCCTCTCAACATTTTACCTAGGGGTGTAAATTTTCGAAACAGAATTCAATTCTCCTTTAGTGAGGTCCACATTATAATGATAGTGTTTGATTAGCAATGGTATTGCTATCCTTATCTATCATTCATCAAAGCGGATAGCGCTAACTCTTTCTCGCTCTGCTCTGTTGCCAGATCGATTTTAATGATGTGGAATTAATCATTAATTAACAAAATATTTCATCTCAATTATTAAAATATATTATCCTATTATTAAACAATATAATTTCTTGCTTGATAAAATATAATTAATTATTTCAAACGAGAATGAACAATTGATATTACTTTTTGTGTAGTTGAGAAGTTGATGTTGTGGTAATTATTTATATTGAATGAAAAAGACTAAGACATTGTCAAAAACCACATATTACACCATTGTCAATCTCTGATAAACAGAGTAGATAGTTTATCAGAGATTGACAATGGTGTAATAACCGAAACCGGCCCTTCTAAGTATAAATAAATCTGAGGTTTTGTTATCTTTCTCCACTGCCATTATAACGTGAACCCCACTATAGTAAGTACGCACTAATAGACTGAATTTAGAATGATTAAGTTTAGTAGATGATTCGATCAGTTTAGTTTAGTTTCAGTTAAGTAGATATCTAAGATTGATTGATATCACTCTTGATAGACTAGGTCCCACAAGATGTCGAACTATCAACAAATCGGCTAAAAACCTTAAATAATAGAAACTTCAATTTCACGTAGGCACAGAGAAAAACAACGAAACGAATTTATTTTCAAAAAGGACTCTCGAATCGAGCGAACAGGGTAACATAGGACAAACCATATTTCCTGAAAAGACTTTGATTTCAGTGGATCGTCTTAGTTTGACTCAACAGTTCTAGAGTCGAGGATTTCAAAGATGGATTAAAGATGTTGACATTCCAATGATCGATATTATTCAATGTAACTGATATATTCCTACTTACGGTTTTGTAGCTATCAAAGAATTGTGACTGCCAAAGCATGTACTCACCTGAAAAAGAAAAAGAAAACATAAATTTAATTCTGGAATTGTTTCAACAAGAATGAATCAGAAAATGTTCAAGAAACACATAAGATGGAATATAATATACAAATTACGAGGCTGAGTGGTAGAGTGTACTTGAAAGTCCTGAATCCGCCTAATAGAGAATTTTTTTTCATTTCATTACAATTCATTTTCTTTTAAAATTTGAAACAGGTGAATTAAATCACAAAATAATGTGAAAATGAATATTGATGAACTTTTAACAGCAATGCAAATATTGATTGATCTAAGAATCATTTATATTTCATATTAATTTATAATAGTTATTTGTATATCTAGAGTGAAAAGTACGACTTTTTCTCCCTGTGGGAAAAAGTTTGAAGCCCGAGGCGAAGCCGAGGGCAGCAATTTTCCTGAGGGAGAAAAAGTATTTTTCGCTCGTGATGTACACAACATTTTTCCTCCATCTACATTTTTTTATAGAAACTGCAAATAAAATCATTCTAATAACTTACGTATTGGTGACAATGATTCCTAACAACATAACCTAAATCTAAAACCTAAAAACTGGTCGTGTGATTGGCACTGCCGATAGATAGCGCTATCGGCAAAAGTTGTAACAATTATATCAGCTGAGCAGCTACCAAAAATGGCTGACTCCAGATCACGCGGTTCAGATTTGAATTGCAGATCAAAAATATTTGTTGGCTGGTATTTTGAATAGAATAAAATATTTTAAAAATTGTATAAATTTTTATCGTCTACTAATATTGAGAGTATAATAATTATCATACAAACATATATTTCATGAGTTAATCAAATTTCTGGTTGTGGTATTGAATTCAGTTGACTCAATGACAGACACCTCTATTATGCTTTCTCATCTGAGCTTAGACCTTCTAACCTATTACAATGTAAGTTTCAAAATAGAGATGCTCCCCATGTTATTTAAATGGAGTCACTTTTACTCCCTAGGGAGTTTTTCTGTTTTTTACTACCGAGAGCGAAAAAGTGACACTTTAGTATTAGGTTTCAGGGAGTAAAGTAAGTACTTTAGACTAAGTACTTTAGACAGTAGGTGGAAGAAAAAAAAATTCAGCACTCAGCCTCTGCGCTCAGGTTTTCTTAATCTTGCGGGGACCCTCCTTATATGATAATATATTTTACTTATACTATCTACTGTATATCTAACTATTATGTTATGTATTTTATACTTCAAGTTTCTAACTTTGTAACCATCATTGAGGATAAATAAATTTGATTTTGTATTTGAATTTTGAATTTGAACATTATTTGCAAAGGAGAGCTTTGAAACAAATTTAAACTATCAAACAAATTTTCTCCCCATCAATTATTGTTCAAATATGTGTTGGTTAACAGAAAGAACAGAAAAACCTATCACATCCACATCTCTACCTGATGGTAGAAACACTAACTGCAACTAATAGAAAACATCTATTGACAAAGACACGTTATTGACAAAAAACATAGAACAATATTCCGCTAGACAATGCATGGTTTTTCAGTGGGTGCCTGAACCTATACTATCAGAAGTACAGTAGTATTGTACAAAATCAAATTAGTAGAAAGTATAGCCAAAAATTCAGATGTTTGATCAGTGAAAAATAATTGAACAAGGGAAATCAACAAAAAACTTTATCAGTACTTCAACCTTCTCCCTTCAACATTCATCATCATCAACTCAACACACAAAAAGTTCATCCTGAATGCAGAAGTAATAAGTACCCTTGAAGTAGTGCAGTAGCACTACGATGTTAAAAGCATTGAATCCCTCTCTAAAAACTGGATTTTTTCATGAAACTAGAGTGCTAGACCATGACATCACACTTAACGAGTTGAAAGCTGTTGAAAATTTTATAAATTATATCCACTACTGCATTTCCCATCTCGGAAAATTTCCATCATCACATAAAAACATTGAAGATCAAAAGGTGGTATTTTTCCAGGGAAAGCTTTGTTGTTTGCTGAATATTTAATTATGATACATTTTCCGAGCTCTTGTAATGTCGGGGGGAACAATTGCACTGTTACAAACTCTTTCAGCGGGAGCATCGATTTAAATGAAAAACGATTCTCGTAAAATAGTTAAGCTTTTAGGTACGGTTGGAAAATATTGAGATAGATGAAAAAAGCGTGTAACACTGTGGGCAGTTGAGTATCGATTATAGTAATGAAAAATAATTATTTCTTGCTTTTATGAAAAAGGCTGATAAAAACTAGATCGATTAAAAAGCGTATGATACTGAGAGTGTAGAACATGTTCTAGAATGGAGAGGTAGAGCATGAATTAATAATAATAAAAATGCTTAGGTATATTACAAACGTTCATGCTCTGTTGAAAATTTTTAGATCAATTATTAAAGGTAAAAGTAAAAAGTAAATTCGTATGGCTTTTGTTGGTGGGGAGTCCCTTGCGGGAAGGTCCCACCGCCTGAATATATAATTTAAGCCGTCAATGGGCCTTACGACTGTCATACTTCAGCCGGGATCGACAATTTAACGTGTCCATCCGATAACACGGGAGTGATCTGGTTAAACAACTTTTGGTATTGAGAGGGTTTGAACCCGGGATCTCTGTGCTGCTCCGCAAGCACTCTATCCACTAGACCACGGATCACTCCTATTAAGGGTTATGTACCACTTTAGAATAATTTGAAAAAGCGTATGATATCGTGAGTGTTGAGCATCTAGCATGGAGTGGTACAACATGAATATTGATAATAATAGAAATGGTTAGGTATATTGCAAATGTTCATTTTCCGTTGAAACATTTAGAAAATCAATATCATGAAATGCAATGTCTAACTATGAGGAAATTGAATTTTCATCATAGAAAATTATACGAATTTGAGTATAATATTATTATGAACAGGTTCTACATTCATAGTATGAAGTATTGAGTGTGTTGGGCAGTCAAGTGGGTTAAAACAGAACGTACAGTTTAGAGACCAGCATCTTATTAGAGATAGCATCTTATATATTGAGTTGTAAACGTTATAGTTCTCCAATTTTCCTGTCTCTGATGATTGGAATAAGAACGGCTTGTCAAAGCCAACGATTCATTGTAACAATTTGAGATACAAGTTTCGCTTGTTACACAATTATCAATCTGTAGTGAACTATAAATAGAGATTAATAATGGTGTAACAACCGTTACTAGTATCTCGAATTGTTTCAATAAATCATTTGCTATACGATATCAAGTTTTTCCAAGACAGAACCAGTACTCAAGATTACTAAAGATTCTTTATTTATTCTTTTTGACCGAGCGAAGTGAGTTCTAAGATTCAAGTCGACGGTTTGGCATTTATCTTTATGTTTAATATTTAAATGTTTATATGTTACGCATTTACGGCGAAACGCGGTAATAGATTTTCATAAAATTTGACAGGTATGTTCCTTTTTAAATTGCGCGTCGACGTATGTACAAGGTTTTTTGGAAATTTTGCATTTCAAGGATAATATAAAAAGAAAAAGGAGCCTCCTTCATACGCCAATATTAAAAATCAGACTACAGAATTATCCATCATAAATCAGCTGTCGAGTGGATTATAAATTGCTTGCAAATAATAGCTAAAATAACATAGTATTGACTCACGAACTTTCTCTGCTTTGAACTCGGGCTGTCCTGTTGCCAGTCAGTATGTCTTGACGGAGGTTAGCTATTGATGTTAGCATTTTTGATACACCAACCTCAACAGCCATTAGCCGTTTTCACACCGATATCTCGCCGACACGACATACAGACAGGATTTACACTGATGGACTGTATAAGAGGAGGCTGCGGTTTATAACTGCGCGAGGTCTACTGTTCACAGAACTACTAATTTTGATTGATTCATACAATAACTACATGATAGGGAGAGAAAAAAATAAGGTAACCTTGTGTTATTCCTCTCCCAAATTTAGATAAAGTTACACATAGTCCGAAATAGGTTATAGATTGATGATGGTGTAACAACCAAAACTAGCAACTCAAATTGTTTCAATCAATCATTACTTTTGAAATATCAAGTCAGTCCATGTCTGAACCAATGGTCCAGGTTACTAAAGAACAATAATGGTGTAGAAAGATGAACTAGTATCTCAAATTGTTTTAATGAATCAGTTGTTTTACAATATTAATAAATGATTTGTAATTGTATAAAGGTAATGAATGAAACATATTAATGAATATCAAAAGTCATTCCAAGTCATAAACAGTACACCAGTTTACTAAACTTTGATGACGTTGTGTAACAACTGAAACTAGTTACTCCTATTGTTTTTAGAAATAATTTGTTTTGACAATATTAAATCGTCTTTCATTTAGATGAATATCTACCACAACAAATTGTTTAAATCAATTATTAGTTTTCAAATATCAAGTCAGTCCATGTCTGGAACAAAGATCCAGGTTACTAAAGAACCATAATGGTGTAGAATAATGAACTAGTATCTCAAATTGTTTTAATGAATCAGTTGTTATACAATATCAATAAATTATTTGTAATTGTATTAAGGTAATGAATGAAACATATTAATGAATATCAAAAGTCAATCCAAGTCATAAACAGTACACCAGTTTACTGAACATTGATGACGTTGTGTAACAACTGAAACTGTTTTTACAGATCATTTGTTTAGATAATATCAAATCGTCTTCAATGTTGAATGAATATCTACCACATCTGCTTCACAACAACACAGAGGCCCGGTTGCACAACATCCGGTTAAATTTTAACCGTGATTAATTCTACGATAACCAATCAGAAAAGCCGTCTTTCCTGAAAGGCATTCTCTGATTGGTTCTCGTAGAATTAATCACGGTTAAAACTTAACCGGCTCTTGTGAGTTCTATATATTTCTTTTGCAGAAAAATCCAGTTTCAATTTCAATCACTCATGCACATAGCACATCAAAAAAAGATAAAGCCCGAAAATTACTCCGTGAGGAGTATGAAGGCCATCAAAAACTTCCGATCAAAGTTGAAAAAGGAAAGTTTCGAAAATATGGGGGTTGAGGGTAAACCGCCCCAAGCTGCATGAAAGTTGGGACAAAGTTTTCGAAAATTATGGGCACTCCGAAGTTTGAAAGTTACCGGGGGTAGTTCTGCATTGATTTGAATAAATAAAGGTGAGCATGCACCGGAATATTAGACGCTGCATTATTTTCTCATCATGTTGGACAACGTTCATGAAAGTATAGGTCTTGAATTTGTTCATAAGTTTTTACATGAGTTTGAGATTGAATTTATGTAAAATGGACAAGGTTCATAAAAGTATAAGTCTAGCATTTGTTCAAGAGTTTATAGATGAGTTTGAGATTAAATGTGTGTAAAATAATTGGAAGATGATATGTAAAATTATAATTGTAAACAATAAAACATTATGCTTATGTATTACAACATGATGGCTGGTTATTGGTTGATTAGGAAGCAAAGGGAAGCTGTTATTTATTTAATCTGTTATTCTGTATTTATTCATTTAATCTGTTATTCATTTACTTATATACAAATACAATCCAGGTGGAAACAACAGGCATTCGCCCAAAACTTCTCTATGGAATACACAGTCTAGAGGTTATGTGAAAATGATAACTTAATTCGTACAAAAAATTTTGAGTCCAAAAAAATGTATCTGCTACTATTTTGAATTTATCAGATTAATAAATTTTAAAATACAAATCCAAACAAAAAATCTTCCTTCATTTGATGACTCTAATACAACTAATTCAAATAAAAGTTAATCAACTCCAAAATCATTCAAATCAAAATCCAACTAATTTAACTGATTTTTTCTAGTAAGGTAAAGTTGTATCTATACTGAGACAATTGCACAATTTCCAAAATAGTTGTAACATGTATCAAATAAACGAATCCAAAGTGATAGAACGAATACAAAAATTGGGGAGGAGTCAAATTGAAGCCTACGCTTCCTATTGGTCGCCTCGTTCGGACCGTCATCCGCTCCTATTGATAGACGAGAGACAATCATATTCAAGCAACTAACTCTTCAAATACAGTACGTGTTACCAGCTATAATGAAGTTCACGTTATAGTCAGCACCTGTGTAACATTGGCTTGCGACCATCGTATGTTATTGGACAAAGCAGCTCTTTCCTATTCAGCATCGTTGCCAAATCGTTTGTAGACTATGGAGAAATTATGGAACTTCAAGAATATAGGATAAATTACAGTGCACTGAATAGATATTCCATTTCAACTACGTGGATTCATTATTAAATCAAGGGAAGAGAACATATTTCCTAGATGAATGGAATTTATTTGAGATTCAGTTGATGATTATTGACAACTAGCTCGCCCGGCGAACTTCGTACCGCCAAATAGTTAATGCATCTCATGACAAAATTCAGCTGGATGCACACCTGAGGAGGCGCGATGCGGCATTTTGCATCCAGGTACTTCTTGCTTATATTTGGTTTGAATGGAAGAGCTCACACACACTGAATCGGGCATGGCGTGGAACGGTGTGATAAGGCAATCTCCATAAGATCAACAGTTTGTATCACCAAGCCGCGCCTCCTCAGGTGTGCTTAGTCTTAGGTCAATTTAATGCACTATATTTTCATGAAAATTATCCAACAATCAGTATTTTATATCTCAATATGGACTTCCTATGTGCTTACTCAGTTGTATAGCAGTTTGTATTTTTAGATATACTGTAGTTGTATGCAGTTTGCTGGGAAATTGAATGGCATATCTCCTTGCTGCTGATTTTCCCGTGCATATTCTAAATTTACAGCATTTTGAGTTCTACGACCCAAGTTTGGACGTCGTTCGCACCGCGGAATTATTATTAGAATTAAAATTTTGTGAATCAGTAGAAAGGAAAAAAATCTGGTGTGGCGCACTCACACAACTTCCCTTGCCGTTATGAAAATTGATCACCTGACGCTAGTGTTCCCGCGCATCTCAAGTCCACTTATAAACAAAGATCTGAGCCAGCTGGTGACAGGACAATAACGCTGGAGACATACGAGGTCTGCTATCTCTTCATAGTGAATCATTTAATAGAATCAACAGTTGCCAACAGTTTGCAATTGAAATAACAACATTTTCTCGAATTTCTTGCGTATTTTCAATTTTAGGTGAAAATGTTACTGAACATTAATTGTAGAGATTTTTATGCTTAATCTTTTCCACTCAAAAGTTTTTGTTTAAATTTTATCTGAAGCCTGATAATTGGGAATCTAAAATCAAACTTTGATAGATGGGGCAGAGCTCCTGAAATTTTTACAGATATAGGACTTGTTGCAGTTGATAGAGCTTATCAATGACGTTTTCAGGTATGAATTTGATCAAAATCGTTGGAGCCGTTTTCGAGAAAATCGCGAAAAACCCTGTTTTTGACAACATTTTCGCCATTTTAGCCGCCATTTTGGATTGCATTTGATCGAAACTGTTCGTGTCGGATCCTTATAGTGTAAGGACTATACGTTCCAAATTTCAAGTCATTCCGTTAACTGGGAGACTGACACGCACGCACGCACGCACGCACGCACACACACACACACACACACACACACACACACACACACATACACACACACACACACACACACACACACACACACCACACCACACACACACACACACACACACACACACACAACACACACACACACACACCACACACAACACACACACACACGCACGCACGCACGCACGCACGCACAAACGCACGCACACACGCACGCACGCACGCACGCACGCACGCACGCACGCACGCACGCACGCACACCACACACACACACACACACACACACACACACACACACACACACACACACACACACACACACACACCACACCACACACCACACACACACACCACACACACACACACACACAACACACACATACAGACCAATACCCAAAAACCACTTTCTTGGACTCAGGGGACCTTGAAATGTGAAGAAATTTAGAAATTGGGGTACCTTAATTTTTTTCGGAAAGCAAAACTTACTTCCCTTACCTATGGTAATAGGGCAAGGAAAGTAAAAAATAGAAAAACAGATGTACCGACGGCTGATTATAACAGCTGATTTTTATTTCTGTGTGTGGCCAGCTCACAAATATTCTTCCATAACGATTAAATGTAAACTTTGAAGAACCGTGGGAAAGAGTCCTGAAGTCGGATTATAAATTTCATAGACCACAAACCTAGTCCTGAACACAACAAACACAACAAAAAAGAACCATCAAATTCGGTGCACACCTAAAAAAGTTATTGAATGTCAAAATTTGAGGCTCGATTTTTATTTATAAGAAAGATTGAGTTGATTATTGACAATAATCTACGCGATTGATACTGAATCAGATATACTTGAATTATAGCTGTCTACTTTAAGAAGACGGAGGAGACAGAAAAGTGGCAACAATTCCTTCGTATTATTCCCACTGACATTATAACGTGAATTCCACCATAGCTCTGTATCGTATCATTCTGTCGTTAAATGACCGCCCAGTACCATGCCTTCTCTGATTGGTTCTCGTGAAATTAATCACGGTTAAAATTTAACCGGCTTTTGTGCAACCGGGCCACAGAAATTATACCTCCACTGTGCCGGTCTCGTTGCGTTATTCCCACATATCAGTATCAGTGAACTACACCGGCACAGTGAAAATATAATTCCCATGAGTTTTAATTGGACTATTCCCACACAGCCCGGCCGTGCGAGTATGAATATCCCCATAAGAACTCACAGGAATAATATTCTCACTGTACCGGACACGTTCACTGATACTGATACGTGTGAACCCAGCTTTATCCACGTGATACAGTCGCCTATCCATTCCGTATCCTGGTCATATTATGAATAAACTACAACGGCTCTCCGGTCGTCATCAAAATTTCACATCCCTCAGGCCTGAAACTTTCACATCCCTCAGCGGCTGACCACTTCCTCATCTATATTCAGGTCAGCTTTCAGGTAACTCCAACCTCAGGATCGATGGATGCCTCAGTTTATCGGTCATGTTTTCAAGGTTTGCTTAGGAGAAGGTAGCCGGTTTTGATTCTATAATCATTTTTCTACAATGTACGTATGGTTAAGTGTAAGAGAGGGCCGACTGCGCCCTAACTTCGCCCTCCCAGGAATAAAATAAAGGCAGTCATTCTATTCTATTCTATTCTACGTACACTATAGTGAGGTTAACGTTATAATGACAGTATTTGATTAACATTGGTGTTGCTATCCTTGTCTGTTACTCTACAGAACAAATATCATATTCATTTATACAATAGGTAGCCTACATTATCAAAATGATAGGGAGAGGAAAAATAAGGTAACCTTGTGCTATTCCTCTCCCAAATTTAGATAAGGTTACACATAGTCCGAAACAGGTTAAGTGTTGTAGTTCTTCAATTCACAAAATTTTCAGTCCTCAAGTATTTTCACAAACTAGATTATCAAATTTAGATGATTTAAAACTAAACATATACAAAATATTTCACATTATTAAAACTAAAATAGGAAATATTCACATATTAAAAATATAATTTTGAAGAACTACCGAAAAGCAAACTAAATTCTAAAAGCACAGCTGGCACTATCCTTTTCTAGCTCCGCAACGTTGCCAAATCCTTTTTTAGCAATGTAGAAATATAATTAATAAAGGCAGACAATCGGCAAAGTTGTCATCCTATCTTTATCCACTGCCATTACATTGGACCTCACTCTAGATTTACTGCATTAATAGCTGATATGATTATTTGCTTTTATTTTTACACGCAAAACAGCGCAATCCTAGAAAAAAAGACAAATAACCCCTCCACACACTACGAGGAATAAGCAAGGAAAATAACACGGAGTGGAAACTGAGAAGCGTGTGAGTGACTGATAATAGTTACAAATAGTTTCTGAAAAAAATATTAGTTTTTGATAGTTATAATAGTTTCTGATAGTAGTTACAAGTGAAATCAAGAAATCTATAGCATAGAGAAAAAAATAGCGTAAGTAGATATCCCATGGTATAGGGCATTATATGTTGCAACCTTTACTGTTATCTGAAGCCGATTACTGACGATCATCATCGATTTTTACTGTTTTGGCCGGGTGAGGGTGTACGAATGACACAATATGAGAGACTGACAGCGTCACACAGCTTCACAGTAAAGAACTATGTGGATTATCGGCTTGAGATAACAGTAAAGGTTGCGACATAAACGCCCTATACCATGGGATATCTACTTACACTATTGTTTCTCTATGTCTATAGTGAGAATCACTCCAGACTTGTGAAATAGGAAATTTAGATTTAATGTTAAAGAAATACTAAAAGTTTGGAGGGAAAATATTTAAGAGACAGAGCTACTAGGAAGAAAGAGAAGAAGGAGGGAGAGTCCAAATAACTGAAGCAGTAAGTGGAGGAAGTGAAAAAGAGAAGGTACTTTCATATAGGAATGGAACGTGTAACGGCGAGAGCAGAAAATACAAATAACTGAAAGAGTAAGAGGTGAAAGTTGCATAGCAGAAAGAAATGTCAGGGAACTAGAATGGGAAGGAAAAAGGAAGAATCGAAATCACTCAACGAGAGAAAGCATAGACTACATCTTGAATCTGTGGTTGAAGAAAGACAGGTACAAAGGAGAAGGAGTTGACTACATATAACTGAATGAATGAGAAAGAGAAAACTGCACAGAAGAAGAAAATGTCAGGGAATTACAATGAAAAGGAAAAAAAGAATCGAAATAACTCAATGGGTGAGATCATAGACTTAATAAACAATCTTGAAACTGTGATTAGAGAAAGGCAGGTACGAAGGAGAAGGAATTGATTACAGATAACAGAATTAGTGATCCATCTTGTTTCCACTATTATTATCACTATTAAATTTTATAAAACTTTAAAGTGAAAAAGCACTCACATTATTTGATGTGGCGACGTCCGTTTCGTGCTGGTATTGCACAGGAACTCCTGTTTGGCTTGAAAATGTGCAATACCAGCACGAAACGGACGTCGCCACATCAAATGATGTGAGTGCTTTTTCACTTTAAAGTTTTATAAAATTTAATAGTGAGAATTAGTGAGACGGAGAAAGCTGCAAAGGAGAAAGAGAAGTCAGGGTATCAAAATGAAAAGGGAGAAGAAAGATTACAAATGACTCAATAAGTAAGAGAAGGACAGGTTTAAAAGAGAAGGAATTGACTACAGATAACTCAATGAATGAGAAGGAGAAAACTGCATAGGAGAAATATCAGGGAATTCGAATTAAAAAGAAAAAGAAGGATTCCAAATGACTCAATAAGAAAGAGAAAGGAAGGTACATAGAAGAAGAAGTTGACTATAACTGAATGAATGAGACCGAGAAAGCTGCATAAGGGGAGGAAATGTCGGAATCAGAATGGGAAGGAGAAATAAAGATTCCGAATGACTCAATAAGTAAGAGAAAGGCAGGTACATAGGAGAAGGAATTGACTACAGATAACTGAATGAGTGAGACGGAGAAAGCTGCGAAGGAGAAAGAGAAGTCAGTGAATGAGAATGAGAGGGAAAAGCGAAGAGTCTAAATAACTGAATGAGTGCACGCCTCATAAAGAAAATACGAATGTGATACAAAGGGCACAAGAAGGTAGTTTCCAGTCGAGAATGTACCAAGTGCTGGCAGAGCTACTCCAAGACAATTCTCCTTCTTTTTCGAGTATTTTTTCTCTCGCTCTCACTTCCTCTCACTCTTACTTCATCCTATCTATTTCATTCTCAAGAAACCTACTGTCTTTCGAGTTTTATCTCTCTCTTTCCCCTTATCTATCTATCTCACACCATTCCCCAAAAAAGTTACTGTCTCTCACAGTATTCTACTGTCTTTAGAGTCTTCTGTCTCTCTCATTCAATTAATTGACAAAATATTCCTTCTTAATGATTATGAAATTATTGAAAAATATAATTTCCTGCTTAATAAAATTTAATTGATTACTTCAAACGAGAATGAACAGTTAATATTACATCAGTAAACCTGTATCACCTACCGTCTATAGAAGGCATTGACAAGACAGAGGATCGGCAACGTTGTTCTGCTATCTTTCTCGACTATCATTAAACAAGGACCTCACTAATCACTATATCTATTCCTTCATTCTCAATAAACCTACTGTCTCCCACAATATTCCAGTGTCTTTCGAACATTATCTCTCTCTCTTACCCCTTTTCTATCTATCTCTTCCTTCATTCTAAAGAAACCTTCTTTCTTTCACAACCTTCTTCCCTTTCCAGCTCTCTACACAGTATTCCACTGTCTCTCGGATATTCTCTCTCTTTCTTACCCCTTTTCTATCTATCTCTTTCTTCATTCTAAAGAAACCTTCTGTCTTTCACAAGTTCCCTATCCCCTTCCCCCACTTTCCACCTTCCCTTTCCAGCTCTCTTACACAGTATTCCACTGTCTCTCGAACATTATCTCTCTCTCTTACTCCTTTTCTATCTATCTCTTCCTTCATTCTAAATAATCCTTCTGTCTCCTACAAGTTCCCTATCACCTTCCACCACTTTCCACCTTCCCTTTCCAGCTCTCTTTACACAGTATTCCACTGTCTCTCGAATATTCTCTCTCTCTCCTACCCCCTCTCTATCTATCTCTTCCTTCATTCTGAAGAAACCTCCTGCCTTTCACAAGTTCCCCATTCCCCTTCCCCCACTTTCTACCTTCCCTTTCCAGCTCTTTTTCACAGTTTTTCTAGTAATTCGTGTTCCTTGAGACACGAAAATGGGTGAAAATGTAGCGAGAATCGTGAACCTCCAAGCGAAATAGGATCAAAACACATTGACATCCACTAGGAACTGTCAGCATTTCTTGAAGATAGCTTGAACGCTGCCAATCCAACCAATAATGACAGTTTGGAGTGAACTTCAGTACAGCCAAATGCTAAGAAGATCTTGAGTTTACAGTTGAGTGAACATACACGCACCTGATAGAGTTCACACTTTGTAAACAGGTTTCTCTGCCTTTATTTTGGTTCGGTGAACATCTTTGAGCTTCAATTTTGGTTCTAATATTTATTAATAAGACAGGAGAAAGATAGCACAAGATTGTTTGTTCCATCTTTTTTATACTATTTATTGCTTACTCTATATTTTCTCTGTGTTAATACTTTAAAAACACATAAGAAGACCGCAGGTTGTCTAAATAATTGAGTTTTCTATAGTGAGGCTCACGTCATAATGGCAGTATTTGATTAACAATAATTGGAGTGTGTAATTGAAGAATGTTAAGTGACACATAACTTAGCTACATTTGGACTGTTGTATAAATTAGAATTGGAACCGTTTTGGGCTTATAAGCCTGTGCTACTTTTCTGTAAGTTGTGTAATTCTGAATGATTAAATAAAAATAAACAAATTAAACATTGATGCTGCTATCTTAGTCTATCATTCAACTAAGCATATAGCTCTATCCTTTACTTGACGAAAAATATAATGGATTTTTAAAACAAGAATGATCAGTTAATCACATATACCGGTATCAGCTATACTCTATAAAAGGAAGTGACAAGGCAAAGGATCGGCAACACAGTTTCTCTATCTTCCTCCACTGCCACGTTATAACGTGGGCCTAACTATAGCTTAATTTCAGTTTCTAGCTTCTTGTTAATCTACTTTTAAATATGTTATAAAAAGTAGAATTTTATTCAACTTTTTTTATATGTTTTAAACAAGATCTATAAATACAGGTCATGACACAATCCCGTGATGCATTGCAAAATCGCCATTTTATGGGGTCTATTTCACCAATTTTCAAATTTATCAGCTGTTATCATTATAGATTGAACAACATGATGTGTTATTTTGTTATATTGTTCAAGGAATATTGCTTTGCTTTGAATTGTAAAATAAATTTTTCCGACAGAATAACAATATTTAGATTCCGACTAGGAACTGAATTGTTGATTTTTAGATTTAATTGATTGGGAATTTCAAACTGTTTTTGAGGTTAGCCTTTTGTCCCAATGCCTTATGAATCATAACAAGTTACAAGAATGAGAGCAATTTTTAATAATAAAAAAATGAATTATTGAATCATTCATTATTTAAATTTCATTATTGAAAAATCGAAAACCTGAATTTACATTTTATCTGAACCAGAATATTGTTTTGAATAAGCATAATGCATGATTTTGTTATGAGCAGATTGGATTTTAAAATGTATCGCCATAAAGATCCCACATAATGGCCGCTCCATAAGGAACACGAGTGTCATGACCTGTATTTATAGACCTTGCTCATGTCAAAAGAAATTTATTCAAAATGAGATTATTCCCAAATTCAAAATTAGGCGTTTTGCCTCTATCATTTTTGATCTCCACACAATTACTTTCTACACGGAAGCACTAGTGTTCGATCCCCTATAATCGGATCATTTTTTTCTTGTACGTCTATCTATATACATAAAAGCGAAATGGCACTCACTCACTGACTGACTGACTCACTCACTCGCAGAACTAAAAATCTACCGGACCAAAAACGTTCAAATTTGGTAGGTATGTTCAGTTGGCCCTTTAGAGGCGCACTAAGAAATCTTTTGACAATATTTTAACTCTAAGGGTGGCTTTTAAGGGTTTAAAGTTCTTCTTTTAGCAAGTATATTCTTCTTATTCTCTAAATTATAATTGAAAAAAGCCCATACCAAAAGTTGATATAGAACTATAATCTAGAGCGAGTACCTCTTCGAAACAGTTGTTAACTGGTAACTAAATTAACAATTTTGTTGGGTTGGCATTAAGTTGAGTTGACTTTGTTAGGTTGGCACCAAGTTGAAGATTGAAATGCATTTATCGTGGGAAAATTGATTGGGCACTGCTACTTCAATCAGAGCTATTCCTGGGAATATTATATTATTAGCCGTCAGGCTCGCTTCGCTCTCCATATCCGTTTAGCCAGACGTTTAGTCTGGACCCCCGACTGGATCGTCCTAACATAATGATAAAAATGCTCAAATGAAAAATGCATGTGAGCGAAGCGAGCCTGTTGATCTCATTCTTGGACGATCCAGCCCCCTGGCTAGACGGATATTGCGAGCGAAGCGAGCCTGACGTCTAGTAAAATATATATCTATATTTTTCTCCAACAGGTTTTTGAAATTTCCAATGCAAATCTAGATATACCAGTTAATTCTGACAGATTGGGGTGAATCTCAAGTTTTGCGAAGCTAAATGAAAACCTCAGCCCACTCACAGCTGATAGTAAAATGTTTGATAGCAGAGCAGGGCTGCCAACCCCAGACTCCAAAGTATTATGTGTCACCTTGGAGAGCGGCCTCTGATGATAAAACGCGATCATAAAACAAAGAAAATTACTTCACACGAATTGGAAACACAGCCTCAAACCTATCGTCTCTCTTATCTCACTCTCTCATTCACACTCTTCTTCTCTTTCACACTCTCTTTCTCACTTCATTTTCTCTAGCTATCTCTCTCTCACACACATACAATCATTCCGTTACACACTCTCTCACTCTCTATGTTTCTCACTTCATTCTCACTCGCTCCCTCTCACACACACAATCATTCCAACACACACTTTCTCTCACACTCTCTCTCACTGGTAGAGAGTTAGTGGGGAGGATATTTTTAATATTCTTTCCGAAGAATGGACATTGATATGTCCAAAGCTCCGCCAATTTATGTAGATGCATAACAATATGATTATTATCTATAGTTATTATATTACAAATTGCTTTTTCATATCATATACAGTTCAATAATTATTTTCTTAGTCTATATTATGTAAATTCATCTATAATTTTGCTGTATTGTAAGCTATTGTATATAAGTGTATAAGCCAGTATATATTGTAATCTACATAAATAAAGTACTCAATCAATCAATCAATCACTCTCTTGGTAGAGAGTAAGAGGATACTTGGAATATTCTTTCCGAAGAATGGACATTGATATGTCCAAAGCTCTACCAATTTATGTAGATGCGTAACAATATTATCTATTTTATCTATAGTTATTACAAATTGCTTTTTTCCATATCATATACAGCTCAATAGTTATTTTCTTAGTTTATATTTTGTAAATTCATCTATAATTTTGCTGTATTGTAAGCTATTGTATACTGTAAGTGTATAAGCCAGTATATATTGTAATCTACTTAAATAAAGTACTCAATCTTTCACTCTTTCTTTCTCACTTCATCCTCACTAGCTCTCTCTCTCTCAAACACAATCATTCCGTCACACACTCTCTCTTACTCACTCTTTCTCACTCTCTCCCCGTCATTGATTCTCTCTTCTTCGCCCTCCTAGGTCGAAAATAAAGACAGTCATTCTATCCTATTCTCTTTCATTCTTGATCTCTCTCTCCCCCTCACGCTTTCTCTCTTTTTCTCTCTTTCTCTTGCTTTCTTATTACTCTCTACTCTTATCCCTTTCTATTACTCTCTCACTTTCCAAATCTATTTCACTCGTAGACTTGTTCAACTCTTACCCAACTATAATAGTGAGGTCCACGTTATAATGACAGTGGATGAAGATAGAAGAATAGCGATGACGATTCTCTGCATTAATTAATTAATCATATTTCTTCACTCTCAAAAACATAATTGGCACCGTTGTGGACCTAGAAAACGATAGTACCACCGGCTTTGTCGAATGATAGACAAGTATAACAAAACCAAAGTTGATCAAATACTGTCATTATAACGTGGACCTTACTATAGTATCTCTTCATTCACATTTTCCATTACTTTTTCAAATCTCTCCTATCCACCCAGTCTTGTGTAGAAGATACAACAGCCACTAGCCCATTCACTAGACACTCTAATATCATCTGGAATTTCCTATAATATTTTCTATTCATATTTCCCACATCTCATATACCACAACCTGAATATTCGTTACAATATTACCTATAATATTTCCTATCCACCGAGTCTTGTGTAGAAGATTCAACAACCACTGGTCCATCCTCTAGAATTGAATTGAATTGAATTTATTGCCAAAATTACGAATACATATTTGTACAATATTAATTACAAGAGTATAACAAACAAATAGACATTGATTTTAACTCTCGTATAACAATCTCTAGTATAGACACTCCAATATCATCTGGAATGTCCTATAATATTTTCTATTCATATTCCCCATATCTCATACACAACAACCTGAATATTCGCTACAATATTTCCTATATAAATGATATCTCGATGTTATAACTCGATTGTTCTAGGTTCTGCGATTCTTCAATTTGCACCTCATTGTCCCCCACACATCCCATATATTCCATTCATATCCATCTCCAAACTCATCACAAATAAATGTAAATTATTCTCTTATTCGAACAGTGGTTAAGTGGCTTAAGTTGAGGAGGGCCTTATTGCCTCAATTTTGCACACAACACTTGTAATGAAGTGTAAAAAAAAAAGGCAATTATCATCTCCATCTATCTATCAGGGCTCCTTGTTATTTATATAATATCACAGAATACAGCATATACAATAAAATACAGTACAATACAATACAAGATTATACAGCATGATATACAATATTGTATTCTGTGATTATACAATCACTCGTACCCTTATTATTATTTGATGACTCGACCGGTTTAGATTCATAACAAATATTAATTCCACAATTCTCTATCCACTCCTTCAATCTCCTATTCCGTCTCCACACACTCTTTCGTAGGCCTCAATGAAGAAGTTATTCGTTCTCCTCTTCCCACATTCCACTATTTCCATCCCCCATTCCTACTCCACACACCCATTCGTAGAAACGACAGAATGTAGGGCAAAGAGATGTGAGACTGCAATCTCGTAACGGCGCAGCTAATTGGTTGATAGGACGGTGAAAGCGGTATAGGGAGAGTTTGAGAGAGGAAGGGAGTTAGAGAGTGTCAGAGAGAGTGTAAGAGAGTGAGAGTATGAGAGTAACTGAGAGAGAGAGAGAGAGTAATGGATCTTTTAGAGAAATGGAGGTATAGATAGAAGGAGAGGGAGATAGCAAAATAGAGAGAGTTTGATGGAGAAAGGGAGTAAGAGAGTGTCAGAGAGAGTGTAAGATAGTGAGAGTGTGAGAGTAACTGAGAGTGAGAGAGATATATAGAGTGAGAGTCAGAGAGATAGAGGGAGTAAGAGAGTGTCAGAGAGAGTGTAGGAGAATTAGAGTGTGGGAGTAACTGAGAGTGAGAGAGATATATATCTTTCAGAGAGATAGAGGGAGTTAGAGAGTGAGAGAGTGTGAGAGTATGAGGGCAACTGAGAGAGAGTGATAGGAGCAAGGGAGCAGCTTATTGGTTGATAGGAGTGAGATAGCGAAATAAAGAGAGTAAGAGAGATTGAAGGAGTGAGAGAGAGTCAGAGAGAGTATAAGAAAGTGTGAGAGTAACTGAGAGAGATCTCGTAAGGGCGCAGCTTATTGGTTGATAGAAGCGAGATAGAGAAATAGAATAGAATAGAATAGAATGACTGTCTTTATTTTATACCTGGGAGAGCGAAGGTAGTGTCTCTCTTACACTTAACCCTCAAATAGAGAGAGTAGGAGAGATCGAAGGAGTGAGAGAGTGAACGGGAAATTGTGAAAGAGAGAGGAGTATGTGAGTAACTGATTGATTGATTGAGTACTTTATTTATGTTGATTACAATATATAATGGCTTATACACTTATATACAATAGATTACAATACAGCAAAATTATAGACTAAGAAAATAATTATTGAACTGTATATGATATGAAAAAGTAATTTGTAATATAATAACTATAGATAATTAAATTGTTATGCATATTCATAAATTGGCGGAGCTTTGGACATATCAATGTCCATTCTTCGGAAAGAATATTAAAAATATCCTCCCCACTAACTCTCTACCAAAGGAGGGAGGGAGTGAAAGAGTGAATGTGAGAGAGTTACCTACTGATGGGAAGAGAGAGAGAATGATAGAGAGTTGATGGGAGCGAAATGGGGAAATAGAGAGGGTTTGAAAGAATGCGGGAGTGAGAGTGAATGAGAGAGTATAAGAGAGAGCGAAAGAGATTTATAGAGAGCCAGTGTAAGATAGTGTGTGTGAGAGAGTGAGTCCGACAGAGTAACTGTGAGAGAATGAGAAAGACTGAGTGAGAAAGACAGAATGACTGAGGGGAAAGTACGTGAGTGAGTGAGTGAGTAAACGATAGAGATAGAGTGAGTGTGAGGGTGGTGAATGGAATGACGTCATAGCCCCAAGAAGCCGACAGAGTGGATTCTATTTATAGATTGTTGTCTCACGGCGCATGCGCGTCACTCATTCATTTATTCGCAGTGTGACAGAGGACTTGTGTCATCATCCTTCACGACCTCCCTTCCGCGGCCATCACCACCAACCACGTAAGGGTGGAAAGGCCGTATTACACTGTTCGAATTATTGGTAATGTGTGGTAGGCTACGATACGTGGGATGATGATTAAAGGTTATACTGATTTAATCGGGAAATTGATTCTACTCGAGCTATATAGTTCAGAGATTGATTTCTAAAGTGAGACTCACTTTAAACTGTCAGCTTTCCTTATGGATAGCGTCGATGCTTCCCGTTCAACCAATGCTGATATGAAAATTCAAGTGAGTCACTGTCGATGTTGTAGAACTGTTCCATAAAAACTTTAAGAAAACCATTCATAATTCTTAGAGCGTCTGAGATGTCAGTATAAGCTTTTAGGTAAGCTTTTACCTTTTAGGTAAGGTTAGATAAGCTTTTAGCTTTTAGGTTAAAGCTGAGTTTTCGTTTGTGCGTGAATGCCGTCATCGACCACGACAGGGAGAGAATCTCAGATTGGGTAGATTTCAATTTAGCTACATAACCTGAAAAATTATGTTCAATTATGTTTTAATGGGAGGGTTGAGCTTATACTTTTTATACTTTTAAATGGCAATATGTTGATATTATTAGAAATGTTCAATTATTCAATAATAAAGACAAATAATGAGAAGTTATTTTGATCAGCTGTTTTAGCACACTTGAAATTTGGACAATATGAATGTCAACAATGCTTGCCGTCGTTGACTGCGGGAATTTACGCATAAACGAGAATGCAGCTTTGGTCAGATTGAAAAATAATGTGACCTGTGTAGTAACAACATCATGGACCAGTACTAAAAATAAAACTGTAGAATTTGACAATATAAGTGTTTTTATTTCATAATGCAAATATGGTTAGACACACTTTAAACTGTATGTATTCCATATGAATAACATCATAGCTTCCCATTCTGTCGTGGAGATATTCCATGCTGATAACAAAGTGAAATTCACTTCAGACTGTTAGCATAGGTTGAATAAGTAGCACTGGTTAGGAGAGTATATTTATTTGGAGTAAATATCACTATAGAATTATTGACAACAAATACTATAGAAATAACTGGAATAACAGGATGAATATAGAATAACGAGTTTAATTATTATTTTCGTCATAGTCATTCAATTTCAGCTGTTTTACATCCATGAAATCAAGCCGGTAAACAGCTGATTGTAGAACAAATAAACATATGTTTCTCATTACAGCATACTATACTTTAATAAAATCATATGTTTTCTTCACAGTCGAGTATGTTTTCCTAGTTCCGAATTAGGAACAAGCAAATCTTGTACAAAAATCGCCTTTTAGGGCTCTAGTTTTGTCAACTACAATCAAGAAATTCCAGATTCGAAACTTGTAAACTAGATTATGTTTTTATAGCACAAGCAGGTAATAATCTCTGTTTCCCAATATTTTTTTTCTAGATTATTATGATAAAAAATAGTGTAAGTTACTTGGACATGAATGTCTTTTGCAGTGCTGGAATGAAATTCTAGTCTCGGCTAACGCCTCGACTAGAAACATCATTCTCGCCTGCAAAAGGCCCCTTCCCGTCCTTGTGACTAAAGATACTATTATAGTATTATACAGAAAGGTGCAAAAATATAAAGGTTGTACATGGAATATTTAATGAGAAAGTTTGTGGTTTTGTAGAAAAGCTCAGCTTTCAAAACGTAATTAAAACAATAGAGAAATATTCCTAGTTGTTAGTAAGAAAAGTATAAGAGAGTTGATATAAAGTGGGATCTCTCAAACTATAAGAATTGTCAATAAATTATAGAGCTCATCAATGCTGACAGATTAAAGTGAATTTCACAATAGAGACCTCCTTAATTTTAACAAACTTTAGTATAAACTGATCAGTTAGTGCTATTGACAATTGGAATTAGTTCAGATCAGTATTTTTTAATATGATAATAATTTACTGATGTTGCAGAGAGGAATATTAGATAGGATACTACTCTATTTACCATCTCCTGTTTATTATCATCCTTATCTCTACTACCTTATATTACAAAATATTAGACAAGATCCTACACTATTTACTATCCCCTGTTTACTATCCCTATCTCTACTACCTAATATTACAAAATATTAGACATGAACCCACTCTATTTACTATCCTCTGTTTACTGTCCCTATCTCTACTACCTAATATTACAAACATCCAGACTTGAATCTTTGCTACTATCTATCTACCCACTGTTTACTATACTCTTCTCCCTCACACTCTCACACTCTCAATCTCTCTCGCTCTCTCCCCATCGCTGTAGTCTCTCACCGTGTGTTTCGCCCAAGGATATTGGCCCAAGTGCAAGCAGAGAGGTGAAGAGAGAGATCTTGACTCACTTTGGTAATTAACCTAATGAGAGCAAAGGGTGGAGCATGGTCCTCAACTCTCCATGGAAGACAGAAAGAAAACAAAAAGTGTTACGTTCTTTTCTTAGTGACACCGAAATACTCCAGTAAGGAAATTGGGAGGGTGAGACTGACTCAAACCGTCCCTAACCGCTTCATACTGCATGGGAAAAATGGAAAGGAACCCTCAATGTAGTCCTGGTGTATGATAACTACGTAATTGTTCTTGAAAATTAACAAAAAATTACAGGAGTTCATTAGATCTATTGTTCACACAATATTCCAATACCAGGGCACCGAGATCGCTCATTATTTTTATTTATTGATAAACAGAGAACAATTCTTTAAAATAATCGTGTTTATATTTTACAGCTGGCTATACGTCACCTTATGAATTTCGGATATGAGATATTTTGATTTTCCACAGACGGACTCGCTCACTCACTTTTTTATCATCCACAGACGACGAAAGTCTCAGCTGTTTTTCCAAGGATGAATTATCCTTTTAATGTCGTTCAGCGAGTTTTCTCAAGGATGAGACCTAGTGCAATCGAATTTTCATATCATAAACCTACTATGTTCCAAATTTCGTGAAAATCGTTGGAGCTGTTTTCGAGATCCGTTGGACATAAATAACCATATAGATAACCAATAAATAAATATATACAGAAATTGCTCGCTTAATATAATAGGATGGAATAAGAGGCTCTTTCCAAGAGTAGTACAAAGGCTTGAAAATCGGAAGCTACTTCTGGTGTATGGAAACTAGGTAATCGTTCTTGAAACAAAGAATAACAGAAATTTATTACAGTTCAGACAATATTCCATGATATGAAAAGCTCTTTCCAATTAGTACAAGGGCTTAAAAACCAGAAGTTATTTATTGCTAGTGTATAACAACCAGGTAATCCTCCTTGAAACAAAAATAAATAAAGAACCGGAATTTAATACATTTCACACAATATTTCATGAAATGAGAAGATCTCATCAAGTTGTACAAAGGCTTGAAAACCAGAAGTTAGTTCTGGTGTATGCTAACCAGGTAATCGTTCTTGAAACAAAGAATAACAGAAATTCATAACAATCCACACAATATTCCATGAAATAAGAAGCTCTTTTCAATCAGTACAAAGGCTTGAAAACCAATGAAATAACCAGTTATTTCATTGCTGGTGTATAATAACCAGGTAATCGTTCTTGAAACAAAAATAAATAAAAAAACAGGAATTTATTACAGTTCACACAATATTTCATGAAATAAGAAGATCTTTTCAAGTTGTACAAAGGCTTGAAAACCAGAAGTTAGTTCTGGTGTATGCTAACCAGGTAATCGTTCTTGAAACAAAGACTAACAGAAATTTATAACAGTCCACACAATATTCCATGAAATAAGAAGCTATTTTCAATTAGTACAATGGCTTAAAAACCAGAAGTTATTTTTTCATTGCATTCACTTTGTTCAGAGATAGAACATTGCCATTCCCATTTCATCCAAATCACGTCTAATTCAATAATTATTGATGAATGGCTTATCTAAATTAAATGAGGAGATCTGTATCATGAATAGTCTCGTAGAGTGATAACCGCTGACTGAAAGATGTACACATACATACTCATTTCAAGCAAGTACTATTCAATCAAAAATTCGACTGAGTGACTGTCGATGTTGTAGAACAGTTCCTTAATGAAATGAAAACACACATATATCATCAAATTGTACAGTTTTATTTGGTACGGACCATGGTTTCCTGACCACACGGGTCACATTTTCAAGCTGACTGAACAAATTTTCACATATTTTCAGTCAGCTTGAAAATGTGACCTGTGAGGTCACGAAACCATGATCCTGTACCAAAAAAAAACTGTTGAATTTGACGTTATTTGGGTGTTTTAAATTCACAATTCTATCTAATTCTTCAGATATTTTTTGGGTCAGGGCTCTGAATTCTCCTTGATTCGATGATAACAATGTTTCAGATCTCTAAAATAGTATTCTAATACGTTTTTGTGGACACGAAACTATGAAAAACTAAGATTTTATTCATATTATAGACTGTATTTGTGATTATGTTGTAATGAATAGATGTTGGACAATCTATTCTTCGTTCTCAAAAATAGAGAATCTTTAATAAATCTCTTTTTGTGTAGTTGAGAAGTTGATATTGTGGTAATTATTCATATTGAATGAAAAAAGACTAAGAAATTGTCAAAAAACCACTGATTTATTGATAATTAGAAAGACCGGTTTCGGTTATTACACCATTGTCAATCTCTGATAAACTGGTAAGTCTGATAAACTGAGTTTATCAGAGATTGACCATGGTGTAATAACCGAAACCGGTCTTTCTAATTATCAATAAATCAGTGGTTTTTTGACAATTTCTTAGTCTTTTTTCATTCAATTTAATAAATCTCATTAAACTCATCAAACTCTTCAATGAATCTCCAAAAACATCCCAAATTTTTATAGGAGTTGGCATCTTCATCAACGCAACTAATAGTCCAGTCAAATGGTCGTTTTTCAGAGAACAGCCCCGAAAGAATGTTTCTCGACGGTCTTTATGTATTTTGGGGCGCTGAGATCAATTTTGAAATTTTATGACACGCCAGAGGGCGGCTCAAAAACCCCCAGAATTTCAGACTTTCTTAACTTTTCCATTTAATCTCGAGAACCTTGAGTTTTTCGAGAAAAATCATTCTCTACAATATCAAAGATAATAAAATTTCCAATTAATTTTTGGTTCCGGACTTTTTAAAAAGGGGCATTTTTGAAGGAGTTTTCAAATTTATGCAAACCTACCACTTCTACCATATTCAACTTGGATCTTTTTCTGAACAGGATTCCTTAGGAATTTTTGAATTTAGTAGTGGGGTGAGGTGGAATACACCCAAAAAATAGAAAATCATGTCCTACAGCCAAAATTCAAATTTTCATTATAATACCTTTTCAAGGCCTTATAATAGAATAATGGAAATAAGGAGAGAATTTGACGAGAAAATATGAACCAATAATGAGTAGTTGAAAATGTATAGAATAGAGTGTGACGTGATTAGAAGACATATTTATGATTTTTACGGATTCTTACGGAAGTAAGATTTTTCAAGTAAGGAAGTGAAGAAATAGTAGAGATTATGTGAAAGGATGACGAAGTGGAGGGGAAGGAGAAAAGAAAGGAGAATGAGACAAAAAATACTACAAGAAAAAGACCTGAGAGAGATGGAGAAAGAGAGAAGAAAACCGCGTAACAAAACTCCCGAAAGAATTCCAGCTACTCACATTTGAATAGGAAACCCACCACTGAGCTCTACATCTCAGTGACATCACTACAATCTGTCAGAATTCCTCATATGAAACATTAAACCTTCCCATTCAACACATACTGACATTGATAAAATGCTGACAATAATAAGATTCACTACATATTGTCAGAATCCCTCATATAGAACACTGAAAACTTTACATCTATCCAATGCTGACAGAGGGAATTGGATCTGAATGTAGAACGGGGCTGAAAACTCATTTTCTTCTGCGCGAAAGAAAAGAAAAACAATCTCAACTTTCGCCTATTCATGTGCTGCTATGCCTCAATTGAGGCAAAACCACACTTTTCATTCTCTTTCAATTATCATACAACAATAATTATTTCCCCAACTCTTTATTCGCGATTGTATTGTGGCCTGCAATGGAAAGAGGAGGCTATTATGTTGGGTAATGAATGTAGGAAGGGTGCCTTGAATAGAGTGTCTTATTATTATTCTAGAAATTCTGATTTGTAATGGGTATTGCATTTATCTGTGACTAGAAAGGATATGTGGAATTTTATTTTTTTAATCATAGGCTATACATGGAAATATCATCTTGAGTATCATATTTCATCATCAGTGAATGGATAAAACTGTTTTTTTTTTTTATTCCGAGTTTCGTGTGAATTATATTTCATGGTAGTGTATTTTCCGTAGAAATATGTAATATTTGGTTTTCAATTATTCATGAGAATAGTGCATGTATCTATATTCGACAATAATCTAGCATTGAAATTTATATAATTACTATGGTATGAGATTTATATAATTAATTTTGTACAAATAAAACTACTGTCGAAAATGTACTAGACAATTTACTTCTTGAAGGAACTTGGACAAACCATGAGCCTCCACATAAGTAATCAAGTTCTAAAAAATTTAGTAGACATAATATGAGTTCTGGATATTGCCAGAACTCGAAGGGGGAAACAAGCCAACTGAGAATATTTAGGAGTTGAATTTCTAAATCAATCAGAAATGGGTGAGGCGTTGATGAACTAAAAGAGGCTATACGTCAAAAGCCTATTGTGATACGATTGGCCAATAGTCGACCAATGGGAGCTTTTCTTCATCTACAGCCTACATTCTATTATACAGTGCACTCGTCATAGCTATTCGAGAGTATTTTGATTTCACTGTATATCATAATCTAATTGTACAGAATAACTAGTACTTTTTCATTTTCTCTGAAAAACGACCGGTTTCCGTTATTCATCTCTTTATTATCAAGTGGCCAAAATATCATACTATATTTTACACATATAAATGAATACACGAATAACTGAGAATTGAGAAAAATGAAGAATAGAAAGATGAAAGAACGAACTTTGATTGATAGAATTAGCAGTCAGTCAATTCACACTACGGTTCATCACAACGGTTTATAAAAGTTGATGGACTAATATCAAAGAACAGTTTGAAGAAGTTCAAAGAGCAATACAAAAAACCAGTTCGTGAAAATTCATAGAATAATGATAATAATAATAATAATAATAATAATAATAATAATAATAATAATAATATAGGGAACAGTACTTAGAAGTAACAAGAACAATTTATAAAGAGCATCAGAGAGAGTTTCTGTGAAAGAGTCAATCAATAGAATTGAATATCAAAGAAATCAATACCAAATTGCATAAAAAATAGTGTTTTGTGAGATTACAGTTGAAGAAAAGATTAAAATTAGTGAATTCAAATGAAATGATAAAAAATACGAATAGAATATCAGCATACAAAAAATATTCTGATATACAAGAAAGTCAAAATTGAAAGACAAAAGCTAACGAGGTAAATTGAATGCAATTAAACTCAATGAAATGTGAATTTGATAGACTAGAAGTTATTTGTAATGAAATATTGATAAAATTTTCACTCACCTAGCATAACAATCAAATAACTCAGCACATAGATCACCATAGATCGTAACAAACATTAGCCGTTCAGGTTAGTAACTGAATTTCAACACTCCAACACTCATCTCGAGTTCTCAAACACTGAGAGCTCTACAACAACATTAAACTACTTAAAATTCATAAACCAATGTCTATAGATCAATTCACTTCAAACTGTCAGCATTCCCGATATAAAACATCAATGCTTCCCATTTAAACAATGCTGACACTCTGAATTCGATCACACTATGGTAACTAATTTAAAATTCAATTTGCTGCTCTACACTTATTAGCAACCGTTCAGAATTAGAATGATGAAAAAATTAGCGTCAGAAATGGATAATTAAAAGCAGATACTGGAATGGTAGAAGTGTAGGAGTAACGTAATTCCCTGAGAAACTATGGTTGAAAATTAAAGGGAATACAAAAATGGTGAGAAAGTATCACATTTCGGTTTGAAGCACTTTTGAGGATGTGAAACATTCGAAGTGAAATTATATAAATGATGATGGATAGTTTATCCTTGCTCACACACATTGATTTTTGTTCGTACGATTTTTAGCCGTCCTTATGAATTCTATCATATTAAACAGAACTTGACAAACATCATCTGTTTAATCTGCTAGAATTCATAAGGACGGAAAAATATCGTACGAATAAAAATCAATGTGTGTGTAGTTAGCCTATAGCCCCGCACACACACATTGATTTTTGTTCGTACGATATTTTGCCGTCCTTATAAATTCTATCATATTAAACAGATGATTTCAAACAGATGATGTGTGTCAAGTTCCGTTCAATCTGCTAGAATTCATAAGGACAGCAAAATATGTTACGAACAAGAATCGATGTGTGTGTGCAGGGCTTAACTGTAAACTCCTCAAACTGTTTATTTATTTCTATTCATTTATTGTACAAAATACTACAATCATAATATAATTATGACATTGAAGGAGAAACTAGGCTAAGCCTGTACTATTTCTCTCCAAAAATTTTGATAAAAAGTTAATATTGTCCAAAGGTTGAGGTTATGTAGTCACACACTGCTTCGTCACTCGATTTTACTTTTTTCAAAAAGGCGGAATGCAATTACTCAAAACTGTTTTACTTTGGTGCTGTTGAACGTTCTGTGAATAATATTGAAAAAAGCACTACAAAAATTCACAAAACGAGTTCCGAAACATCAAGAATTGAGAAAAAAGTACAACGCTCATCTATTCATTTATTTATTTCGAGATACATAATATGAGAGCACAAGAATAATATCCCATAATCGCTCTCTTAACACATGAATCAAATTAACAGTTGAAAATTCATCTAGGGGACTCAGATTCCACAAAATGTTAGATTCTCAAGCGATATCAAAATAATAAGGGTGATGATGAATAAAACTATTGGAAAGAAAAATACATAAGTGAGACGGGAAACACTATAAAACATACTAAGAATCACTCACAAACACAACAAAAATACAGATTGATATCACTCAGATATTGCAATTATCCAAATACCAATGAATTAATGATTCTTATTGAACAAAAATCCAAATTAAATGCTGTAAATCGCCCCGAAGACTTCTGCTACTACAAATTTTGACAACAGCAGGGTAAACAGCTAGATGGAAATTTGGTTTGCATCAAAAATAAATTACACACGCCGATTCAATATTTTAAAACTACACCACTATTGTAACCAGAAATTTTGAAGACATTTTCAAAACGTGACTGCTTTCAGTGAAGATATTTCAACAACCGTACCGCTCATAGATAACAGGTAAACCAACACTAGTTAACAATAGTTTACTGTGAATAACTTGCCAGTAACTCGTACAAGATAAGATTCTAACTAAACTTCAACTTTACAAGCTCAACAACTTGAAATATAGTCTCGATAGGTATACAGTTATAGTGTTTACTTCATAGTTATAGTGTTGTCTCTGTTATACTGTTGACTATATAGTTGCACTATTGATAACAGATAGGATTTGACACAATTGGACTTTATGAACTGTGTAAACTATGAAGGTAAAGGTGGGTACAGATTTACGCGCCGCGAACATGAGCAATTCACTTTTAATCAGCTGATGCCAAGCTTTTTATATCTATATCTTATACCGTTTCTGTAAAAATACAGATATAGTCAGCTGATTAAAAGTGAATTGCTCATGTTCGCGGCGCGTACATTTATACGAACCTTAAGTACAACAACTTTCAAGTCTTATTTAGATTTAGTTTATAGAATCTCTAAAATGCTAGTGAGATACAGTATTAATTGCTAGCATTGATTAAAAATGGGACGCAATTATGTTGATCATAATGAACGCCGATAGCTTGAGTGAATCTCTAAATGATACAGTCTATTTATGTGGTGATATGGATTTCTCAAGATTTTGAAAATTATTGGATATTCCGCCTTGTTATTTCCTTTCACATCTTTCTCTTCCCAAACAGTCAAAGATTGTGCTGTATTTGTGATTTCAGATTGATGATTTTGGTGTACAAATTGATATGCACATAACGATTTCAGATAAAATTAGGAAATTGAAGAGGTTTTGGGCAATAGCCTGTTTTTTTCTTTTCCGACAATTGTATTGTTTGCCCTATAGACGTTTTTGATTGATTCATACAATAAAGTACATCATCAAAATGATAGGGAGAGAAAAAATAAGGTAACCTTGTGCTATTCCTCTCCCAAATTTAGATAAGGTTACACATAGTCTGAAATAGGTTACGACTTGTAGTTGTTCACTTTACAAAATTTTCAGTCCTAAATTATTTTCACAATGTAGATTTTGTTTTATTTAGATGCTTCCAAACCAAACATAGGACAAATATTTCATATTATTATCACTAAAATAGGAAATAAATAAATAGTATTTTACGATTTATCAAGAATGGCTTCTACTAGTGCTTTACTATACAATACTCTTCATCATAATTATTTTATGATTTGTGGGTGTTGATAAATGAATTAATGAATACTGTGATATTATTTTTTAACGGTGGAGTCTAATACTTCACTTCAAAATGTCAGCATTGTTTGTATTAGAAGCACTAATGTTGAGGAATTCTGAAAGCTGACAGTATCAACAATTCTCATCCACATTGGGATGAAATATAGCTTCATATTTGTAAGGAAACGGTCATAAAAAGTTTGAATCCTCTGCTATATGAACAGCCATTATTAAGTACAGTACCTCATATTCTCCATTTCACGTATCTTCTCATTATCGTTCGCCTCATCCTTCTTCCACGTGCTTCCCTCCCTCATTCTACCTCTCCTCATTTATCACTTTCCACCTCATTCTATCCTCAAACACCTCCACTGCAACCCAGCTAGGAATCTCATTACGAGAAACCTCATAACTCTCAGTAATATAGAACACGAATTGACAACGTCTCATTGTTTCTCACCTCTCATTACCTCTCTCTTTCTTCCCCATTTCTCTTTGTCTCCCACTCTCTAACACTGTCTTTCTTCATCTCTCACTCGTTATACAGCTCTACCTCTTTCTCACTCTCATACGTTATGGCATCGTCTTACATTCTTCCACTCTCTCACTCAATCTCTATACTTTCTACGTTTCTATCACTCTTTCCTGCTCTTCCTCTATATCTCTTCTCTAACGTTCTAGTCTCATCTCTCTCCCTCTTCAACACTTCGCATCATTCCATCCCTCACTCTTACTCGTTATCATATTGTATATCCCACTCTTACTCACTCTGTCTCCTATCTCGATGTTTCTATCACTCTCTCCATCTATAAACTTTTTCTGTACCGTTCTATTGCCTCTTCTCTCCTTCTTCAACACACAATCTCTCTTTCTTTGAAACTCTCATTTTCTCGCTTCATCACACTGTGTCTTACTATCTCCATCACTCTCCTTCTCTCATTCTCTCTTATTTCTCTCTAAGTTTCAATCACTCTTTCTTCCACTCTACGCCTTTTCTCAAACCTTCTTTTCCTTCTTTTAACCATTCTCTTCAAAAATCTCTCTTTTCATCTCACCATGTCACTCTCACACTCACTCTCTCTCTCTCTCTCTCTCTCTCTCTCTCTCTCTCTCTCTCTCTCTCTCTCTCTCTCTCTCTCTCTCTCTCTCTCTCTCTCTCTCTCTCTCTCTCTCTCTCTACAAAAGTCTCATTCTCACACTTTATCATACTGACTCTCTCTCTCTTTGATTTTCTCTAAGTTTCAATCGCTGCTCGTTTCTCGTTATTTCTCTTCTATGTTTCTATATTTCTCTCTACCTCTTCTCTTCCCAAATCATACTCGCTCTCTCTCTCTTTTTTGGTAGAGAGTTAGTGGGGAGGATATTTTTAATATTCTTTCCGAAGAATGGACATTGATATGTCCAAAGCTCCGCCAATTTATGTAGATATGCATAACAATATGATTATTATCTATAGTTATTATATTACAAACTGCTTTTTCATATCATATACAGTTCTATAATTATTTTCTTAGTCTATATTATGTAAATTCATCTATAATTTTGCTGTATTGTAAGCTATTGTATATAAGTGTATAAGCCAGTATATATTGTAATCTACATAAATAAAGTACTCAATCAATCAATCAATCTCATTGATTTTCTCCAAGTTTCTATCGCTGCTCGTTTCTCGTTATTTCTCTTCTATGTTTCTATATTTCTCTCTACCTCTTCTCACTCTCTCTCTCTCTCTCTCATTGATTTTCTCCAAGTTTCTATCGATGCTCGTTTCTCGTTATTTCTCTTCTTTGTTTCTATATTTCTCTCTACCTCTTCTCTTCCCATATCACTCTCTCTTTCTCTTGAAGTTTCTATCACTCTCTGTCTCTCTAAATTACTTTTCTCTTCCCCTCTACCCCGTCTATTCGTTTATTGCATGGCTTCTTCGCAGTAGAATGCTATATGGCCAAGAGATGACGACATATCTCTGCACTAAACTTCATACTAAACTCTAGTTACTGCTATTGTCAGATCAACTACGAACTGTCAGATTGTTTGAATGAAAATATTGATGTTATCTGCGAAGAATACAAGCCGTTGAAGTAAATCTCACTAGTGTATGATTCTGTATGTACACAATGCCATAAATAATTGAGAGCTTCTCAAAAATGAATGAATAAATGAATTTATTTCCTCCTCAAATTACAAATTACAAAAGTAGAAATTAAATAGTATCTTGGAAATTATACTGATCACGTATAAAATATCCTATTCATCACAATACAGCTGTAGTTTTTATGAATCTTCCCCTTTTTTACACCTCAGATCTCTAATTAGTATTCTTACTTTCCTTGCCCTATTACCATAGGTAAGGGAAGTATTGCTTTCCGAAAAAAATTGAGGTACCCCGATTTCTAAATTTCTATACGTTCCAAGGTCCCCGGAGTCCAAAATAGTTATTTGTGCAACTAGTGCGCAAAGAGACAGTTTGCTGCACCGAAAGAAACGTTTACGCCCGAGCTGTAGGCGAGGGCGGAATGGTTTGTTGAGTGCAGCAGAGGAACTTTGCGCACGTATTTCACAATAAGTTTTTCCTACAGTTACCATTGAATATGAAAAGTGGGTAATTATGGGTAAAATTGCCTGATATGCATCAAATGTTTTTCTGTGTAATTTTATTATTAATAAAAACCTTAATTTATTTAAAATTGAATAAAAATGTATGTGTGTTTGAATGTCGAGAGGGGGGCTGTCATATCCACCGTCTCAATATTCTTATAACGTGCACCACAGTCACAGTTACCAACTTCATTTTGATTTTGCTGCACTGGTGCTCCATATAACCTACTAACTATTTTGTGTTGCCATGTTGCAAATCTGGAGTACGCAAAGTACTCACTTTGCTCACTAGTGCGGAAAAGTGATTCTTTGCGGCCTGCAATCAGTGCACAAATGGTCACTTTTCAAGGTATCTGTAGGAAAAAGTGATTTTAGGGTATTGGTGTGTGTGTGTGTGTGTGTGTGTGTGTGTGTGTGTGTGTGTGTGTGTGTGTGTGTGTGTTCAACGATTTTGATCAAATTTATACCTAAAATAGTCATAGATAATCTCTATCAACTGCCACAAGTCCCATATCTGTAAAAATTTCAGGAGCTCCGCCTCATCCATGCAAAGTTTGATTTTAGATTCCCATTATCAGGCTTAGATTGCAATTTAAACAAAAAATTTCGAGTGGAAATGATTGCACATGAAAATCTCTACAAGTAATGTTCAGTAACATTTTCACCTAAATTTGAAAATAAGCTCGAAATTCGAGGAAATGTGATTATCGAATTGCAAACTGTTGATTCTATTAAATGATTCACTATAAAGAGATAGCATACCTCGTATGTCTCCAGCGTTATTATCCTGTCACCAGCTGGCTCAGATCTTTGTCTATAAGTAGACAAACTTGAAATGCGCGGGAACACTATCGTCAGGTGATCAATTTTCATAACGGCAAGGAAAGTTGTATGAGTGCGCCACACCAGATTTTTTCATCGTTTTTATGTCATTATTTTTGCAGGTATTCATTTGTATCTTTGTCTTTTTTTCTTTCTTTAAATCTTTTTTGTATTTTTGGGACGTGTTGTTAGAGGGTTGCCACATGTAATAAGGAAGAATTTGGAGAAGATTCTTCTTCTTCTTCTTCTTTCTACATATTCCACTATATTCCAATATTTCTTCTATTCTATAAGGCTAGTACTGCAGCCAATTCTCTGGAGTATATTCTCAATCTTATGAAGGATGTAAGTTTTAAGTTTCAACCAGTCAACCAAGGATTTTGAAGGATGAAGTCCTACTCCAATTATTGCTTAGCGAACCAAGACTGCCTTCTGTTTGTTTTCGAATGAGCACCAAGCCTACATCTCAAGAGTTAACAGAGCGCCTTGACAGACAGAGTTAAGAAAATAAATTGTATTGAATTATCAATGAGATCCACATCAAACTGTCATCAACACTCATAAATAATCAAAAACGCCGCTCATTCAACAAATAATGACAGTTCATGAGAATCTCACTGTAGTGAGTTTCATTATGTAACTGTCAGCATTAGTTGAATGAGGGGCAATGATGTTTTACCATGAGGAATGCTGACAGATTTTAGTGAATCATTCAATATAAGAGGCATAATATGTTGCCAGAGTCTGTTTTCCTCTAGCCTACAACCTAATTTCGAATAATACACGAATCTTGAGTAGACTAGTGGAACAACTGAACAAGGCAGGGATATCCCTGTTTCAATACAAGTTTCATTGGTTCGAGTACTTTCGAGTGGGATTACATTGGATTACATACACAGAGAGTGTTTTGATGGATATGTCAACAGTGGATCCACTTGATTTCAGTACAGACTCAAGTTTCGAGTACAGAAATTCGTACATTTGAGAAAGGAGTAAGAGAAATAAGGGAGGAGAAGGAGGGAAAATGAGAACGAGAATCAGCAGGGATAGGAGAAGAAGAGAAGAGGCGAGTAGGTGGAAGAGGAATAAAAGGAGATAGAATATGAAAAATGTGGAGAAGGAGAACGAGCAGGGGGAATAGAAGAAGAAAGAAGAAGAATATGGAAGAAGGAGAAGATGGAAGAAGAAGAAGAAGAAGAAGAAGAACAAGAAGAAGAAGATGGAAAAAGAAGAAGATGAATGAAGAAGAAGATGGAAAAAGAAGAAGATGAAAGAAGAAGAAGAAAAGAAGAAGAAGAAGAAGAAAGAAGAAGAAGAAGAAGAAGAAGAAGAAGAAGAAGAAGAAGAAGAAGAAGAAGAAGAATAAGAAGGAAAGAAGAAGCACAACTACAACAACAAGAAGAATAAGAAGAAAAAGAAGGAGCGAAAGGAGAGGAAAATGAAGAAGAAAAAGAAAAAAGGAAGAAGGTGGGATTGAAATCCCATCACTTTTTTTGAAATTAAAAGCTTTAATCAAAGCTAATGACTTTTGAAGGAACAATTGCAATCTTTGTCAAGAAAAGAATACTGCTGCCTCACAACATAAAATGGCGAAGCTACAATAAAGCGATGTGATTGGGCGAAACTTGTCACTCCCACTTTCAACACCTGGAGTAGGGGACCAATGAGAGTCGAGCTTGAGCGACAGTACCAGCCTTTTTCTCCAATAGATAGCGTTGTAGTATCCACTATTTTTACTCATTCATAACTTTCTTACATCATTGTAGGCTACTCAATTCATAATTTTTTGTAACTTACCATAGAGAAAAAACATATAAGCTTGTTGGGGAGGTTGAGGAGTAGAGGTTGTGGATGGAGGGGTGGTGAAGGAGGAGAAGGAGATTGATTGATTGATTAGCTGCCTTTATTGAAAACCTAGGAGGGCGAAGTTAGGGCGCAGCCAGCCCTCTCTTACACTTAACCCTCCAATACAATTCTAAGTAAAACTAAAACACTGTGCAACAAAGATTTTAAGATAAATAAAACTAATTTTACAAAAAAAATTGAAAACTTCCAAATAGCGAATGAAAGAAGAAAAAAACAAAATTTCTTTCTAATTTGAATCAGTGAAAAGGATACAATAAGAAAAAAGAAAAGTGAAAGTGAGAAGGAGAAGGAGAAGGAGAAGGAGAAGGAGAAGGAGAAGGAGAAGGAAAAGGAGAAGGAGAAGGAGGAGAAGAAGATAAAGAAGAAGAAAAAGGAGAAGAAGGAGAACAAGAAGAAGAAGAAGAAGAAGAAGAACAAGAACAAGAAGAACAAGAAGAAGAAGAAGAAGAAGAAAGAAGAAGAAGAAGAAGAAGAAGAAGAAGAAGAAGAAGAAGAAGAAGAAGAAGAAGATGAAGAAGAAGATGAAGAAGAAGAAGAAGAAGAAGAGAGAAGGAGAAGAAGAAGAAGAAGAAGAAGAAGAATAGATCTGGAATGCGAGACTCCAAGTACCAATAGCAAGTAGTATAAATCTCATAACATCCTCACGCTTTCCATATATCTGACTATATTATAACTATATAACCAACTATATAGCTTGCATCTGCGTCTAGTTTTCCGTTTATTGTTCAACTGCTAGATTAATTTGCCAAGATGCTATTCTCATGGTAGTGCGGTCGCTAAGCCACCAACTAACTTTACTAGCTTTATAAGTTTTCGCTTCAATCCTAGCTCGACTTGACATTAATTCTATCCTAGAGATAGAGGTAATTCAACTGGGAAATTGCATGGTACTAATTCTATCGTTGGTATCTATTTTGTCATTGTTATTCTCATATCTGTAACTGTAACAATGTCTGTTCCTATAGTGTGGTCCACGTTATAATGACAGTGAAGAAAGATAGGAGAAAAACGTTGCCAAGTCTCTCCATTTTGCCACTGACTGTACACAGCTGTTACTCAATTCATCCCATTAAATTTAATCTAATAATAATTATCATTTCCTTGATTACATAATCAATTTAATGTCAAATTGATCAAGAAAATATATTTTTTCATAATTTGATTCAAAAATTTGCTTTCATAACTGTGATCAGATTTTCATTTTTATACAAAACCTGAAATGGCGGCTAATTTAAAAAGCTGTGATATAACAATCTGAATTTCAAAACAACAGAAATTGAGTTATTTGGTAGGTATTCTATTCCAATTTCATTTAAAAATAATAGAAAAATAGGAATCCTATTTCAAAATAAGTAATTTCAATGGATTAATTCTAAAAAAACTTTTCAATATTATTTATACCGGTACGAGTAGGTCCAACCTATACGGGTAGGCTAACTTAAGCATGGATGAAGTCTAGGATGGTTAGTTATCAACTTTTAAAATGTCATTTCAGGTATTTTAATCTGTGTTTCTCATAAGGTAATGTTTAAAGATTATTTCATTGTTTCAAAAATACATTTTAAATCAATTATACGACTTGTGTACTCAAGTATTTTAATAGAATGAAGAAAAAAAATGGCGGCTGAGAATATGGTTTGTTCAGTTTTGTACAGTCACTGTCAAAAGTAAATATGAAATATTCTGGCAAATAGACAACATTGCAAAGCGAGAGAGATATAGTGCTATCTGTTTTGCTGTATGATAGAAAAGGACAGCAACAGTATTGTGAATCATACACTGCCATTATAATGTGGACCTCACTATAGTAACAAGTTGCTATGTGACATTTATGTATCCCACTCAATAATCATCCAAAAAAAAATTATTTTCAAAAACCAAAAAATTGTTAATGAAGAGTTTAGTACCTGAAAAATTTAATCGATATTATCTATACCATGTATCTCCAACCTACGGCCCGCGGGCCACATCAGGCCCGCGGATAGATTTTGTCCGGCCCGCCGAGAGTTTGTAATCAATTTTAATGATCGGAACCACAAAGTTTGATCGTAAATGGGCGGACATTTCAAGTGGAAAACAAATGCAATCTTCTCACTAAAAATAAGTGTTCTCTTTTAGCTTGATAACTATTTGTAAATCCGTGTATTATCAAGTTGTCTTATTACTATTAAAAGAGTTATTATTTTGTCTAACTTGCTAAATTCATGCATTGTCAAGTTTTCTTATGACCTTTTTACACTCAATAGATTGGACCATAGAGAAACGATAGCATAAGTAGATATCCCATGGTATAGGGCGTTTATGTCGCAACTTTTACTTTTATCCCAAGCCGATAGTTCACGTAGTTCTTTCCCATGCATCTGTGTGACGCTGGTAGTCTCTCAAATTGTGCCGTTCATACACTCTCACCCCAACAAACAGTAAAAATTGACAATAATCAACAGTTATCGGCTTGAGATAACAGTAAAAGTTGCGACATAAATTCCCTATATCATGAGATATCTACTTACGCTATTGTTTCTCTATGATTGGACTTTGTATTAAAGTGGAATGAATTGGTTTGTTTCTTCCTGTGTTTTAATTAAACCTACTTAAAGCTCCTCATATTATTTTAATGGAAATATATAATTTTACACCCCGAAATCCCCCGTCGTGTGTGTCCCCACAAGTCAAATTCCGCGTTATTGGCCCTCTAAGCCTCCCAAGAATTAACAATGTGGCCCTTGGATAAAAAAGGTTGGAGACCCATGATCTATACCATAGAGAAACAATAGCGTAAGTAGATATCCCATGGTATAGGGAATTTATGTCGCAACTTTTACTGTTATCTCAAGGCGATTACTGTCGATTATTGTCAATTTTTACTGTTTTGTTGGGGTGATAGTGTATGAACGGCACAATTTGAGAGACTACCAGCGTCACACAGCTGCATAGGAAAGAACTATGTGAACTATCGGCTTGAGATAACAGTAAAAGTTGCGACATAAACGCCCTATACCATGGGATATCCACTTATGCTATCGTTTCTCTATGTCTATACTAAAATAAAGGAAAGAACTGGCTTATACACGTACGGGATAGGAAACTTATGTTTGACGCATCATCACTCTTCTGAACTACTAAAGTGATTAACTTGAAATTTTGCTTATAGATTCTTGATTAACAAACGATGGTTATGAGCCTATTTTCAATTCTTCAAGATTTCATTACGTCAAGTTTTCAGTTTGTAGAACATACACATAAACGGACAACGACTTTAACCTTCAGTAAGTCAAAATTGAAAACTCGCTAACGCTCGTTCAATTAACTAATTAGTTAATAAAAAACAAGTATTCCAAACATGAAAATAAACAATGTCTCCATAATATACTAGATAAGAATTCTATAGAACAACATATTTTTTAGAGCCATGTTTAACATTAGAAATAAACGATATTGAAACGCCTCCATATTTCTGGATGAGTATTCTCCAAAAAGAAACACTTATTTTCAGAGCTTTGTTCCCTGGAAACAATACAAACTAGAGTGTAACTGCGTGGGACTGGAGTCGCTCCTAATAACGTACAAGCCGTTTCTCAAACGAGGAAGTTGTGATAGCTGAGCAATTTGAAACAGTGCCAAACTCATCACATGGATTCTCTCTTCTCTGCCAAAAAATCTGACAACTCATAAACAAAAGAACTTACGAGTCTATTTATCTAGATTGCATGTTTCAATAATATTGTCGGCTTGTATAGTAATAATTTCTGCAGAAGATTAGAACATGATGAATTAATACAAAACGAGTATATTTTTCCAATAATATTACAAGCTTGTATAGGCTATAAAGACTGTTTTTTCTACAAGAGATTCGATGAGGAATTAATGCAAAACAAATCAATATTTCCAATCTCATCCATTTCTTTCGCCATTTTAGCCGCCATCTTGAATTAATACAAAACGAATATATTTTTCCAATCATATTGCAAGCTTGTATAGGCTATAAAGACTGTATTTTCTACAAGAGATTCGATGAGGAATTAATGCAAAACAAATCAATATTTCCAATCTCATCCATTTCTTTCATTCTGGTTTCAGTATGGCAGATATTGTGCTATCCATCCATCTATATATAAATCTAAAATACATCCCCCTAAAGATAAATTTTATTTTATACATGTTCACTATGTTTTCATCCAGAAAGTCAAACATGATCAAAATCACAAGAGCAAATGAACGAATAGATTGATAACGCGTTCACGTCACTTGATCGCAGTTAAATTTAATGGACAACTGACAACAATATGTACTATCAGCACGGAAAACAGAAAAATCTGGTGTGGCGCACTCACACAACTTTCCTTGCCGTTATGAAAATTTATCACCTCACGCGCATCTCAAGTCTATTATTCAAAGATCTGAGCCAGCTGGTGACAGGACAATAACGCTGGAGACACACGAAGAGTGCTACCTCTTCTTAGTGAATGATTTAATAGAATCAACAGTTGCCAACAGTTTGCAATTGAATAATCACATCTTCTCGAATTTCGAGCTTATTTTAAATTTTAGGTAAAAAGTAAATTCGTATGGCTTTTGTTGGTGGGGAGTCCCTTGCGGGAAGGTCCCACCGCCTGAATATATAATTTAAGCCGTCAATTGGCCTTACGACTGTCATACTTCAGCCAGGACCGACAGTTTAACGTGCCCATCCGATAACAAGGGAGTGATCTGGTTAAAAAACTTTTGGTTGTGAGTTGTGAGAGGGTTTGAACCCGGGATCTCTATGCTGCTACGCAGGCACTCTATCCACTAGACCACGGATCACTCCGTAAAAATGTTACTGAACATAAATTGTAGATTTTCATGTTGAATCTATTCCACTTCTTGGAATTTCCTGTTTAAATTGTATCTGAAGTCTGATCTAAAATCAAACTTGCATAGATGGGGCGAAGCTCCTGAAATTTTTACAGATATGGGACTTGTGGCTGTTGATAGAGCTTATCAATGACTATTTTAGGTATAAATTTTATCAACATCGTTGGAGCCGTTTTCGAGAAAATCGCGAAAAACCCTGTTTTTAACAACATTTTCGCCATTTTAGCCGCCATCTTGAATTGCATTTGATCGAAATTGTTTGTGTCGGATCCTTATATTGTAAGGACCTCAAGTTCCAAATTTCAAGTCATTCCGTTAATTGGGAGATGAGATATCGTGTACATAGACACACATACACTCATACACACACATACAGACCAATACCCGAAAACCATTTTTTTGGGGCTCAGGACCCTTGAAACGAATAGAAATTTTGAAATTAGGGTACCTTAATTTTTTCGGAAAGGAATACTTTCCTTGCCTATGGTAATAGGGCAAGGAGAGTAAAAACGGAGAACCAATAAACAAAATGAAAAAAATAGGAAGCAGATAAACACACGAAATAGAATAAAAACAAATTCTATCTTTACTCCTTGCTATCAGCTACTGGATACATTGATGATATTTATCAGGGATGCTGAATACATATCAGGACGGGACCATATTGGGCGATTTTCAGGCGCCAATCAGAGAACTTCTTGCCCAATCGACTCTGATGAAAACACCGACAACAACGCCTAATATGGTCTCACCCTTAAATTTTGCAAAATTACTCAAAAATTTCCAATCTGTGGAGATTTGAGTGGAATATTTTTGTTTTTAATCAGTTTTTAAATATCAAAATTCAAAATTTTTAGTTTAGTCTTTAGTTTTGAAGTGGAAATTGGACTTTTTGAAGTGAAAGTGAAATCTTAACCTTATTTTTTTGAAACTTGTATTCGTAAAAATTTGGGAGAAGACAGTTTTTGGCTATGTCTGTTGTCTTCTCCCAATCATATTATAATTATGATCTGTAATGACAATGGAATAGATGAATAAATAAATAAATGAATAAATAAATACTAAACACACCCAAAACCCTGTGCATCAAAACTACCCAACTCCAAAATCTATAATCAAAGTTTGTAAAATCCATTTGAAGCTGTCAGCATTGTTTGATGCTAATCATTAATGCTATTCAAAACCTTATGCTGACAGTACAAAGTGTATTCCTGTAATAATTTAATGAAGACTGTCAGCATTACTTAAGAATAGAACTTATGCTCACAATTCAACCAATACTGACAGATGAAGTGAAACATCTCACTATTAGAGAACAGTAGTTGTAGCACAAGGATAGTACCACTGTCTCTATAGTCTATCCTTGGTTGTATCTAACACAACTCCTAGAAACTGTGCAAACTGTGCAATGTGTAACACGAATGAACTGCAACTGTGCAACTCGGTTGAATGCAACTGAATTGTGCAACTCGATTGAATGCAACTGCATTTGTGCATTATTCAATGCAGTAAGATGCATCCATGCAAATGACGGGGTTATTATTGTAATGGAATACAAACATACAAACATTCCCTATGCTTTCAGATACCGGAAACGGCTGTCGTATAAAGCTGGGTTCCTCTACCTGCTCATACACATGTATTATCTATTCTCATGGTCTATCTCTTCCCTGCTATATTATTATACACAATACAATACATGAATGTAATTGTTTTTACGCCCCACTTGGATGTAATGAGCTGGTTTTCGTGCGTCATATGGATGCCAAAAATGATTTTTCCACCACATACTGTCTAAAGTACTTACTTTACTCCCTGAAACATAATACTAAAGTGTCACTTTTTCGCTCTCGGTAGTAAAAAACAGAAAAACTCCCAAGGGAGTAAAAGTGACTCCATTTAAATAACATGGGAAGCATCTCTATTTTAAAAACTTACATGGTAATAGGTTAGAAGGTCTAAGCTCAGATGAGAAAGCGTAATAGAGGTGTCTGTCATTGAGTCAACTGAATTCAATACCACAACCAGAAATTTGATCAACTCATGAAATATATGTTTGTATGATATTATATTCTTAATATTAGTGGACGATAAAAATGTATACAATTTTTGAAATATTTTATTCTATTCAAAATACCAGCCAACAAATATTTTTGATCTGCAAATCAAATCTGAAATGCGTGATCTGGAGTCAGCCAGTTTTGGAAGCCGCTCAGCTGATATAATTGTTACAACTTTTGCTGATAGATAGCGCAATAGGCAGTGCCAATCAGCCGACCGGTTTTCAGGTTTTAGATTTTAGATTATGTTGTTAGGAAACATTGTCACCAATACGTAAGTTATTAAAATGATTTCATTTGCAGTTTCTATAAGAAAATGTAGATGGAGGAAAAATGTTGTGTACATCACGAGTGAAAAATACTTTTTCTCCCTCAGGAAAATTGTTGCCCTCGGCTTCGCCTCGTGCGTCATATGGAGGCCGAGAATGATTATTTCTGACCAGGCCGGTAAATGTTTTACAGCCCTACTAGGGCTGTAAAAAATAACCTTGAAGTCAGCTGATTCTGATTTGATGTGAACGTGTTTACAAAATAGTTTATAAAACGGAATCTGTTTATGGTTCTAGAATTGAATAAAGTATTTTGCAATAAGATTCTATCATTTTATTTGGATGAATGAAATACAAATAAGATATATTATAAACTATTCAAATTCGATTTTCAGAGTAGGATAGAACTTCTAACCTAAACTTCCACAGTCGACGACAACAAGCATTGTTGACGTTGACATTCATATTGGCCAAATTTCAAGTGTGCTAAAACAGCTGATCAAAAACCTTTCATTATTTGTGTTTATTATTCAAGAATCAAAACATTTATAATAATATCATCTTATCGTCATTTGGAAGAATAAAAAGTATAAACTCAACCTCTTACATAATTGAACATAATCTTTTAGGTTATTTAGACAAATCAGAATAAAAATAAAAATACTTTCCTAGACTATTTCCTGATATTCAGATTACCTCAGATTTGCTAGAGCTATGACTTTCAGTTTTGCTTTCGGAAGTGCCTAATAATTATTCTCATATATATATATATTGTAAGATTATATATTTATATATATATATATATATATATATATATATATATAGTTTATTTTTCTGTGTGGCGAAAAATAACGTTCTCACCATGGGCAAAAATGTTTTTCCGGCTCTCAATCGAGGCCTACGGCCTCGGACTTGAAAACCGATTTCGAGCCGGAAAAGTATCATTTTCGGCCCTAGGTGCGAAATATACTATTCCAGCCTTACTGCCAATACTGTGTTGTGCTCTAGGGGTTGAGTATAGAGTTTTAGGACCAAGCCACATGGTTTTTCATATGAGTCATTAGGGCAGGAATATTTCCGATTGTAAGATTATTGGCTGATTCTCGAACACCGACCTCATTAGCCAGTCTGAGAGCTTCCTGTTCTGCCGACCTTCTGGGAATGAGCACAATATAATCAATTATAGTCATCTATACTAGCGACCCCCTGGATTTGAGAACTCGCTAAAGAACTGTTGTATTATAATCTTTGAAGCCAGCAACTTTTATTTATACAGAGTTGATGAAAATCATGGAAACAGCTGAATTTTTCTCTAACAATAATAATTTGACAGTAGGTTCAACAACAACAATGACAAAACAACTAAATAAATCATAGAATGATTGGAAATGAAAAAAACAGGCTTATAGCCCTTACTATTCCATTCCCGAATTTTTATTTCATATTCGTCCAAAAAGAGGTTATGATTCTCCAGCAGTTTTAAACACATATACATAGGTTTCATAGGTGTTCCAATTCGCTTCAAAATCTTTGACCCTCATATGAATCCAAATCCATTTTTTGAAATGAGAAGGTGGTCATGTGATACATGATTTCAATACAGAATTCCAAGAGAAAATAAATGACGAAAACAGCACATTGATAACTCAACCCGTATCAGTTTGTTGATGTAAAAGTTGTAAATTATGTTTTATATTAACCAGTTGAAATCATGTTTCAGCGGAGCATGAAGGACCCCTATCTGTGTGATAGCTTCCAAATAGCCTCAGCTATTGAGCCTCAGCTATAGCTCCGAAATAGCCTCAGTATGGAAAACTGTAATAATTGCATGCAATAAATTCTTCAGCTGACTAAATCACAACAATTTTTTTTCTTACGCACTTCCAATGTTATTTTTATATCCTGAAAAAGGACGAAAGAGTGAGTCAATTTTGTTGAACAACGGACATGACCTGTAAAAATGTTTGGAGAATACGTGTTCAAAATTTGAAGCATATTGATCAATTAGTTCTTAAGTTATTATAGAACATACAAACAGACGAACAACGACTTTCAAAACAGATGAACAACAACGTTCAAAATTTCAAACATATTGATAGATTAGTTCTTAAGTAATTATAGAACATACAAACAGACGAACAACGATTTTGACCTTCAGTTAGTCAAAAGTGAGAACTCGCTCACGCTCATTCAATAAGGAGCAGCCCACAACTTTGTACGTTACTGCCATCATAACGTGGACCCCACTATATTTCCATATAGTCACCTATATAGACTAAGGAGCAGCTCCTACAACTTTGAACGTTACATGCCTGTGTGAGTGTGTGTAGATGGTCAGTGACATCATTAGTCACAGCCGATTAGGCGTCCAGTCACATATTTGCCTCACATCACATCACATGTGATAATCGGATGACACACTCCATGTGAGTTGCCCACCACTCCAACAATTATTCATTTCATTTCACCCAGATGCCAAACCTCACATGAGACCAGTTATCAGCATTGTTCATCCTTCTATTCCTTTATTCTTTTCGGTTACCTCACTTCTTAATAACAAATGTTTAAATGGATAAATCTGAGGTCACACAATACAGCATAGACGTGTTATAATAAAAAGTAATTATAGAAGTTTTTCTGGTGTTGTTGGATGACATCTAATATTTTTATTCACTAGTAGTTCTGTGAACAGTAGACCTTACGCAGTCTTCTTATCCACAAGTACCTGATTGTAACTATAGACCTTATGGAAATACAGCACTAGACTGGCTTCTCCACAGATCTGTGTAATCACCTGTCAGCTGATTTATGATGGATAATTCTATAGTCTGTTTTTTACTCTAATATTGGCGTATGAAGGAGGCTCCTTTTTCCTTTTATATTATCCTTTAAATGCAAAATTTCCGAAAACCTTGTATATAAGTCGACGCGCAATTAAAAAAGGAACATACCTGTCAAATTTCATGAAAATCTATCACCGCGTTTCGCCGTGAATGCGCAACATTTAAACATTAAGAGAAATGCCAAACCGTCGACTTGAATCTTAGACCTCACTTCGCTAGGTCAATTAATGAGAGATATTTCCATAGAGACACAATAGCGTAAGTAGAAATACCATAGAATAGGGCGTTTATGTCGCAACTTTTACTGTTATCTCAAGCCGATTACTGTCGATTTTCACTGTTTTGACCGCGTAAGAGTGTATAAGCGTAATAGTATATTTCGCACCTAGGGCCGAAAATGAGACTTTTCCGGCTCGAAATCGGTTTTCAAGTCCGAGGCCGTAGGCCGAGGACTAGAAAAGATTGAGAGCCGGAAAAACATTTTTGCCCGTGGTGCGAACGCTATTTTTCGCCACACAGAGAAATAAACAATATATATGAGAATAATTGTTTATTAAGCAGTTCCGAAAACAAAAGTGGAAGGTCATAGCTCTAGCTATTAGTATAGTTATTAGTATTTAACATATTAAGTGTAAACTTATTTATTTTAGCCTTGGCCTATGAATGCATAATTATGCATATACATATATGCATATATATAATATATGCTTCCGCTCCATTGATATCTTCCACTCCGAGTATGAAAAACATCAATATCAAATGGCTTATTCCTTCTAAATACAGGAATCTTCTCATCAACAGTGTTGCAAGGAAGGCACTATACCAGATACATTTCAATCATTCAGAACCAAAATTATATAATCTACTTCCTGCAAACTTTAAACAAATTAATCATCCTAGACAGCTCAAAACAATAGTACACAATTGGTTGATGAGCAAAGGAAGACAGAACATAGAAAACATTATTTCAAATAACAACTAACCACCTAATGACTTACTAAACACTAATTAAATAATAATACGCACAAAAAAACTAACAAGACCTACTCTAGAACATCATACGCCATAGTGGAGTAGGTCAATTTCCACACAGAAAAACTAAACAAGTAGAGGACACATTATAAGAATTTTTTGTAACTAACTATTGTATCTAATATTGTAATTTATCTAATATTTTGTGTAATTGATGTTTTAGTTTTAGTTTTTTCTGGGAATAAACATTTTATTTATTTATTTATTTAAATACTGTATACAGCCAGTTTTGGAAGCCGCTCAGCTGATATAATTGTTACAACTTTTGCTGATAGATAGCGCAATAGGCAGTGCCAATCAGCCGACCGGTTTTCAGGTTCTAGATTTTAGATTATGTTGTTAGGAAACATTGTCACCAATACGTAAGTTATTAAAATGATTTTATTTGCAGTTTCTATAAGAAAATGTAGATGGAGGAAGAATGTTGTGTACATCACGAGTGAAAAATACTTTTTCTCCCTCAGGAAAATTGTTGCCCTCGGCTTCGCCTCGTGCGTCATATGGAGGCCGAGAATGATTGTTTTCTGACCAGGCCGGTAAATGTTTTACAGCCCTAGGGCTGTAAAATAACCTTGAAGTCAGCTGATTCTGATTTGATGTGAACGTGTTTACAAAATAGTTTATAAAACGGAATCTGTTTATGGTTCTAGAATTGAATAAAGTATTTTGCAATAAGATTCTATCATTTTATTTGGATGAATGAAATACAAATAAGATATATTATAAACTATTCAAATTCGATTTTCAGAGTAGGATAGAACTTCTAACCTAAACTTCCACAGTCGACGACAACAAGCATTGTTGACGTTGACATTCATATTGGCCAAATTTCAAGTGTGCTAAAACAGCTGATCAAAAACCTTTCATTATTTGTGTTTTTTATTCAAGAATCAAAACATTTATAATAATATCATCTTATCGTCATTTGGAAGAATAAAAAGTATAAACTCAACCTCTTACATAATTGAACATAATCTTTTAGGATTTATACAAATCAGAATAAAAAATGAAATACTTGGACAATTTCCTGATATTCAGATTACCTCAGATTGCTAGAGCTATGACTTTCAGTTTTGCTTTGGAAGTGCCTAATAATTATTCTCATATTATATATATATATATATATATATATATATTATATATATATATATATATATATATTGTTTATTTTTCTGTGTGGCGAAAAATAACGTTCTCACCATGTGCAAAAATGTTTTTCCGGCTCTCAATCTTTTCAAGTCCTCGGCCTATGGCCTCGGACTTGAAAACCGATTTCGAGCCGGAAAAGTCTCATTTTCGGCCCTAGGTGCGAAATATACTATTCCAGCCTTACTGCCAATACTGTGTTGTGTTCTAGGGGATGAGTATAGAGTTTTAGGACCAAGCCACATGGTTTTTCATATGAGTCATTAGGGCAGGAATATTTCCGATTGTAAGATTATCGGCTGATTCTCGAACACCGACCTCATTAGCCAGTCTGAGAGCTTCCTGTTCTGCCGACCTTCTGGGAATGAGCACACTATAATCAATTATAGTCATCTATACTAGTGACCTCCTGGATTTGAGAACTCGCTAAAGAACTGTTGTATTATAATCTTTGAAGCCAGCAACTTTTATTTATACAGAGTTGATGAAATCATGGAAACAGCTGAATTTTTCTCTAACAATAATAATTTGACAGTAGGTTCAACAACAACAATGACAAAACAACTAAATAAATCATAAAATGATTGGAAACGAAAAAAACAGGCTTATAGCCCTTACTATTCCATTCCCGAATTTTTATTTCAAATTCGTCCAAAAGAGGTTATGATTCTCCAGCAGTTTTAAACACATATACATAGGTTTCATAGGTGTTCCAATTCGCTTCAAAATCTTTGACCCTCATATGAATCCAAATCCATTTTTTTTGAAATGAGAAGGTGGTCATGTGATACATGATTTCAATACAGAATTCCAAGAGAAAATAAATGACGAAAACAGCACATTGATAACTCAACCCGTATCAGTTTGTTGATGTAAAAGTTGTAAATTATGTTTTATATTAACCAGTTGAAATCATGTGTCAGCGGAGCATGAAGGACCCCTATCTGTGTGATAGCTTCCAAATAGCCTCAGCTATTGAGCCTCAGCTATAGCTCCGAAATAGCCTCAGTATGGAAAACTGTAATAATTGCATGCAATAAATTCTTCAGCTGACTAAATCACAACAATTTTTTTTCTTACGCACTTCCAATGTTATTTTTATATCCTGAAAAAGGACGAAAGAGTGAGTCAATTTTGTTGAACAACGGACATGACCTGTAAAAATGTTTGGAGAATACGTGTTCAAAATTTGAAGCATATTGATCAATTAGTTCTTAAGTTATTATAGAACATACAAACAGACGAACAACGACTTTCAAAACAGATGAACAACAACGTTCAAAATTTCAAACATATTGATAGATTAGTTCTTAAGTAATTATAGAACATACAAACAGACGAACAACGATTTTGACCTTCAGTTAGTCAAAAGTGAGAACTCGCTCACGCTCATTCAATAAGGAGCAGCCCACAACTTTGTACGTTACTGCCATCATAACGTGGACCCCACTATATTTCCATATAGTCTCCTATATAGACTAAGGAGCAGCTCCTACAACTTTGAACGTTACATGCCTGTGTGAGTGTGTGTAGATGGTCAGTGACATCATTAGTCACAGCCGATTAGGCGTCCAGTCACATCACATCACATGTGATAATCGGATGACACACTCCATGTGAGTTGCCCACCACTCCAACAATTATTCATTTCATTTCACCCAGATGCCAAACCTCACATGTGATCAGTTATCAGCATTGTTCATCCTTCTATTCCTTTATTCTTTTCGGTTACCTCACTTCTTAATAACAAATGTTTAAATGGATAAATCTGAGGTCACACAATACAGCATAGACGTGTTATAAGAAAAAGTAATTATAGAAGTTTTTCTGGTGTTGTTGGATGACATCTAATATTTTTATTCACTAGTAGTTCTGTGAACAGTAGACCTTACGCAGTCTTCTTATCCACAAGTACCTGATTGTAGCTATAGACCTTATGGAAATACAGCACTAGACTGGCTTCTCCACACATCTGTGTAATCACCTGTCAGCTGATTTATGATGGATAATTCTATAGTCTGTTTTTTACTCTAATATTGGCGTATGAAGGAGGCTCCTTTTTCCTTTTATATTATCCTTTAAATGCAAAATTTCCGAAAACCTTGTATATAAGTCGACGCGCAATTAAAAAAGGAACATACCTGTCAAATTTCATGAAAATCTATTACCGCGTTTCGCCGTGAATGCGCAACATTTAAACATTAAGAGAAATGCCAAACCGTCGACTTGAATCTTAGACCTCACTTCGCTAGGTCAATTAATGAGAGATATTTCCATAGAGACACAATAGGGTAAGTAGAAATACCATAGAATAGGGCGTTTATGTCGCAACTTTTACTGTTATCTCAAGCCGATTACTGTCGATTTTCACTGTTTTGACCGCGTAGAGTGTATAAGCGTAAGAGTGTATAATGACCAGTGTCATAAAGCTGGGATAGAACTAATATTGGACTATTGGCTTGAGATTACATTAAAACTTGCGACATAAACCATGCTCTACATAATCATAATCCCATGATTACAGTAAAAGTTGCTCTATACCATGGGATATCTACTATGCTATTGTTTCTCTATGATATATCTCTTGATAAAAATTTATCTCTCTTCTTTATTCTCATATTTGACTGATGATCACTAAAATTTTTGTGATATGTATCATAGACGAAGCCAAAGCAATAACAGAAATACATGAATGGGGGAGGAGTCAAATTAACCGTTGGTTGCCTCGTTCGGACCAGCCTTCGCTCCTATTGGTAGACGACAGCCAATCACATTCAAGCAACGTACTCTTCGAATTGCTGTATGTGTTCTCGACCAGCTATCACTTTGACCAAAGATGATACAAAAGTGTAGTCATAGCTGAGATGGATAATTTTGATATTTTTAATCATATTTATAATATCGTTTACAATAATCGCAATATCGCGGAGTTGGAGAAGCATAGAGCTATCTGCTTTGTCTAATGACAGACAAGGATAGAAAACCAAGGATATTGCCCAAGTAGTTCCAAAACTATCCACCAGTTTTGTGATAAACGCAGTACTATGAGGTTTGAGGTTAGATTCTATTATACTCTGAAAATTGAATTTGAGTAGTTTATAATATCTTATTTGTATTTCATTCATCCAAATTAAATGATAGTATCTTATTGCAAAATACTTTATTCAATTCTAGAAGCATAAACTGATTCTGTTTCATAAACTATTTTGTAAACCCATTCATATCAAATCAGAATCAGCTGTTATTCAAGGTCATTTTACAGCCCTAGGGCCGTAAAGTTTTACCGGCCTGGTCGGAAAACAATCACTTTCGGCCACCATATGACGCACGTAAACCAGCTCATTACATCCAAGTGTGGCGAAAAAGTGTATAATGACCAGCGTCATAAAGCTGGGAAAGAACTAATATTGGACTATTGGCTTGAGATTACATTAAAACTTGCGACATAAACCATGCTCTACATAATCATAATCCCATGATTACAGTAGAAGTTGCTCTATACCATGGGATATCTACCTATGCTATTGTTTCTCTATGATATATCTCTTGATAAAAACTTATCTCTCTCTTCTTTATTCTCATATTTAACTGAATGATCACTAAAATTTTTGTGATATGTATCAAATAGACGAAGCCAAAGCAATAACAGAAATACATGAATGGGGGAGGAGTCAAATTAACCGTTGGTTGCCTCGTTCGGACCAGCCTTCGCTCCTATTGGTAGACGACAGCCAATCACATTCAAGCAACGTACTCTTCGAATTGCTGTATGTGTTCTCGACCAGCTATCACTTTGACCAAAGATGATACAAAAGTGTAGTCATAGCTGAGATGGATAACCACCCCATTCAATAGTTTTGTGCAGAAAAAATTGACACCACCCCATTCAATAGTTTTGTGCAGAAAAAAACTGACACCACCCAATTCAATAGTTTTGTGCATAAAAAAACTGACACCACCCCATTCAATAGTTTTGTGCAGAAAAAAAACTGACACTGTTGTACTTTTTACAACGGCGCGACTGCCGGAAGGTTAACTGGTGTTACAACCACTACAACAAAATATTCCACTTCTAAAAAGCTGTCAATTAATCATAGAGTTAACCATTTCAACATAAGAGCAAAGATCAAGTCTTATATCATTTCCAATCACCTAAATATTGAAAATCAACCTGCATCTAGATTAGTACCTTCACCTTGTTTACTAGTTATTGGATATTTTTTGTGAAGATTATCAGAAAGAAAATAAAATATGTGGAAAACCAGCAAAAGACATGTGAAATCTACGTCAGAAGTCCAAAAAATCTACGTTATTGTTCATGATTCCGTTCGCTGAAAGAAGTTCATGATGCTGGAGAAGAGGCAGTGGCTCCAGAACTTACTAGATTCTATTATTATTTAACATATTAAGTGTAATTTTTTTTTGTAACCTTGGCCTATGAATGCATTTGCATATACATAGGCAGTCTGTTCGGTTGAGGAAGGAGACTCAGTCTCCGAAAATTTCTCTCATCTCTAATGTAAGTTTTTAAGTGTTTTCAATCTATTAAATTTATGTCTTGTGGCTCCTGTTTTAATTTATATTACATATGCTTCCGTTCCATTGATTTCTTCTACTCCGTGTATGAAAAACATAAATATGGAATAGCTAATTTAATCTGAATACTGTATACAAAATATTAACAAAAATAGTGAACAGCGCAGAAATATCCGGGAGAAGAGGGAGATGGAAATATGTGAATGAAGAAGGAGTATCAAAGAAATATCAATGAGAGGAGTGGGATGAAAATATGTGGAGGAGGAGGAAGAGGAGGAGGAGGTGGAGGAAGAGGAGGAGGAGGAGGAGGAGGAGGAGAAGAATGGGAACAGAACAGGTGGGTAGAGGAAAAGAAATTGGCTACAAAAGCAAATAGGGACAAGTGGTGTGGAAGTAATGGAAACTTCTATACCAAACAATAACGATGTCATATATCGAATTTAACGGAAAAGTATGTGATGAAAGCCGAACGGGGATGAAGGAGAAGAGTGAGAAAGATGTAACAATAATGGGTGAGAGGAAAAGAGAGACTGTGTTCGAGAGAAAAAGGGAGACAGAAATAGGAAAGAGGGTGAGGGAAAGAGAGACTGCGATCGAGAAAGACAGAGAGAGAGAGTGATAAAGAGGGTGAGGGAAAGAGAGACTGTGATCGAGAGAGAAAGACAGAGAGAGAGAGAAAGAGAGCGAGAGAGAGGTAAAGAGAAAGGAAAAAGTGGACGTAATGATTTTTATTCACCGTAAAATGAAAAATAGCTTCCCAATAGCTTTGTTATGGTGACTCTCATCTCATACAAGGGCAGAAAATGCCATATAATAAAAGATAAAACATAGAAAAAAGATCCCTCTATAGTATGGACTGCAATGCATTCTGATATGGATAGTAGACTGCTTGACCGTAAACTATAAAACAGTGATAACATTTTTAAAAATGTGTTGTAAAAAAGAGGCTTTCATGGTTTAAAAACCTGGGCACATGTTGCTAGGATTTAATTTTTTTCTCTGTTGTAAATAATTATTATTTCTGAGGTGAATCCTCACTGATTAGTCTTTCATAAAAAAATGTAAATCATTAGTTCTAAATTAAATAGTTGAAAATTATTTTTGAGGTAAATACTCATCGATAACCCATTCATGAAAATTGTTATATCTATTTTCATACAATTCTTCCAATGTTGCAACGATTTCTCACGATATTCCAAATTTTGTTTGCCCTATTACCATCTGGTAAGGAAAGTATTGCTTTCCAAAAACAATTAAGGTACCCCAATTTCTAAATTTAAATTTGTTTCAAGATCCCCTGAGTTCGAAAAAGTGGTTATCTGGTATGGTAATGATGAAATTATAATAATTTATCGAATTATCAATCATTGATCAATGCCAAATATCGTCTGATTTGTCAATTGATTCCGTTAAATGACGTTATTTTACGGCATTCAATATAGTCTTAGAGAAAAGATATAGTATGAGAAGATATTATCTTCTTATGCTATTTTTTCTATGATATAATATAGTGGAACCTCTATTCATATAACGTACTTCTGAATAACGAAATCCACTACCAGATAAGGTATAAGTTTAATAAAGATTCTTTTTTTCTATTCCACTATAATAACGATTTTTGTCACATGACATTTTAGAATTTTTACTATCTCTATTACCTCTATTATGACCTTTATTATTACCACTATTTTTTACCTCTATCATGTAATTAATTCTGTATTACATCCCTTTACATACGTTACATAGCCCACGTGAAGTATTAATTTCCCGTATTTTCTGGATACACGAGTACATCATTAAAATTCAATCATGATATCATTCCTAACAAAAGCGATTCCCTTTCTATTTTCTCTGTATTCTTTGATATTCTTCTTCCCTCTCTGTATTCTTTGATATTCTTCATTCTTTATTGATTGATACAATAAGTACATCATCAAAATGATAGGAAAGAGAAAAAATAAGGTAACCTTGTGCTATACCTCTCCCAAATTTAGTTAAGGTTACACAAAGTCCGAAATAGTCTTGTAGTCGTTCACTTCTGTATAATCTACTTCGTTACACAGATCTTCAACTGTAGCCTATGATAATAAATAACTATTTTCATTTCAAAATAGATTTGATATAAAAATGATACTAATTTTCCAGAAAAATGATAAATTTAAACTTACTCAGACATTTTCAGCGATTACCAACACTCGATCCCCGTTCCAGAACACAAATTCCTCAGTTCTAAACTCTCCAAAAATCTCCTGTTTTCCTGAGAAAAATCCTCAATTTTTCGCGCAAATCTACAACTTGAACTATCACCACGGTACTTAGCGGAGAAATGTACCAAGGACCGCGAAGTAGAGCATAGTCTGGCTACTTACGAAGCCCATCAAGTCCCTCTGAGCTTAAAACTTTGCGTGAAATGAATCCGATTTACGAAGCTGTCAGGGCCATCTGACTTGAAAGCCTATTACTATATATACAACTTATAACTATATATGAAGCCCACATACCATGCCGATATTCATTTTAAATTGACAGTACAACTTATATCCTAACACTAACACCTACAATTCACCCAAAACTGACAGAATAGAGTAAATCTCACTAAATATTCTAGACTATGCTTATTACTATTTATAAAACCTATGTCGGCTGCTATGTAGTAGACTATATGCTTCACATGTTTTAAACATTTTCAGACCTGGGAAACAAGTGCGCGTTAAAAAGTAGTCGTTTTGACAATTTTCAACAGTATTGACAGTGTGGGAATTAGAGGAATTCAAATTAGAATGAGTTTTGACAGTAGTTATGTTGAGTTGAAGAGAATTATTATTCAAATTAGTAGATTTTTGACTAATTTGGTTGCAAATTTTGAAAGTTGAGTAGAAAAAGATTAGAATAATTCAAATTGGTATGTATTTGATTTATGAAATACAGTTCTTGAAGTGTTTGAAATCAGGGCTACCAATTTTTATTAAATAATGAGAATTGAGCTGGGTTTACACCAAAGTTATTATCAAAATGTTAATAATATAATCCTTATAGATTCTATTAGATTGAACATAACTTATCATACACATGATAAACAAATGTGTTTGTCAAGTTATGTTCAATCTAATAGAATCTATAAGGATTAAGTTATTAACATTTTGATGATAACTTTGGTGTAAACCCAGCTTTATAGTACCTTTTGAAAATAATAGATTAAGGGCCTTCTGCACAGTGACAGTTTAAACTGAATTTCATTTTAAACTGGATTGAATCCGTATCAAGTATTGTTTGTTATAATGTGTTACATTTTGAGTTAAAACCACCAGCTGATTAAATTGAGTTTAAGCTTTGACTGTGCAAACGGCCCTTGAGTATAAATTATAACAATTAGTTTCAGTGTTTCAGTGAGTGCACACTCACCCATACTGAAACTGGTTGTTATAATTTATATTCTTAATGTAATATTTTATTATTTTCAAAGAGCAATATAAATCTATTTTATAAATTGACTGATATAATTCGGTTAGAAGTCTCGACTGTTATTGAGTAATGTATTGAGCTCAAGAGAATCGGAAAAATCGAATAATTATGTTTTTATGCATCTACATAAATTGGCGGAGCTTTGGACATATCAAGGTCCATTCATCGGAAAGAATATTCAAAATATCCTTCTACCTAACTCTCTACCAATAGAGAGAGAGAGAGAGAGAGAGGAAGCGATAAAGAGAGAGAATGAGAGGAAAAGAGAAGAACAAAGACCAGTAGAAACAGAATCAATGTATGGTTATATATCAGAGCATCTGCAACAAGTTAAGGCACAAGTTGCAGGGACAAGTTGTGTAGCCAACAGGGCTTGCAGTAGCAAAGTTAAATTGATTTGAACGGTGGAACACAGCGGAGACAAATAATAACACAAGTTTTGTTGCCCCAAGTCTCAAGCGAAGACAGTCACAGACAGACCGCTATTATATTATTAGTTTGCTGTAGTTATATGGACGAGTGCACACTCAACCATACATAAACACTGAAGCCCGCTACACTATACATATTGCACTACTATAGTGAGGTCCACGTTATAATGACAGTGGATAAAGATAGAAGAATAGCGATGCCGATTCTCTGCATTAATTAATCATACTTCTACACTGTCAAAAACATAATTGGCATCGTTGTGGACCTATAAAAGGATAGTACCACCGGCTTTGTCGAATGATAGACAAGGATAGCAAAACCAAAGTTGAACAAATACTGTCATTATAACGTTGACCTCACTATATATACATAAACACTAAGGCCCGTTTCACACTAACACTATGCCAACATAAACGGTAAGACAAGCTTCACACTTACAAACAAACAAATGTGAAACCACAAATAGCAAACAATTAAAATGGGGTGGATGTCGTGAGAAGGAGGAGGAGAAGGAGAAGAAGAAGAAGAGAAGAAGAAGAAGAAGAAGAAGAAGAAGAAGAAAAAGTAAAAGTATAAGTAGTAGAAGTAAAAGTAAAAGTAGAAGTAGTAGTAGAAGAAGAAGAAGAAGAAGAAGAGAAGAAGAAGAAGAAAAAAGAACAAGAAGAAAAAGAAGGAGAAGAAGAAGAAGAAGAAGAAGAAGAAGAAGAAAAAGAAGGAGAAGAAGAAGAAAAAGAAGGAGAAGAAGAAGAAGAAGAAAGAAGAAGAAGAAAAGAAGAAGAAGAAGAAGAGGAAGAAGAAGAATAAGATGAAAAAGAAGGAGAAGAAGAAGAAAAAGAGGAAGAAGAAGAATAAGATTTCATTTTTATTTAATTTTAACTAAAATTGTATTTCAATGATTATTTTTAATAATTCGATTTTCAATTTTTATTTTAATTTTAATTAATTTCAACTATTGTATCTTAATGATTATTTTTATTTATAGAAATATTCCTTGTATTCGGCAATAGATTCATTATTATTCATTCATTCAATTCATCTATTCATGTAAGTTACGATATATCTCCGGCTTATACACTGGAATTTTCAATACGAAATTCTCTCATTCTGTAAAAGACCCACTCCAATAAAATAAGTCGTTTGCTCTTGATGAAAGCCTTAATATATTTAATTGGCTCGAACCATGGAAGAGCTAGATAAACTAGAGTTGGCTGATCTGTGCTTCATACAATTGGACTAGATTTTTGCATCTAGAGATTAACGCTCTCTATCTATCCAGACACTTCAAAACAATTCAAAAATGAAAAGCCCTCAGAACTGAACAGAAAACAAAGACTGCAAAGCCGGCTTATATCTATTTTAGAGGTTGAGGCTGGAAATTTAAAAAAAGGAATATTCGCTTTGATGCAATGCAAATATCTTGAGTGGATATCTCATATAGTTATATATACAGTACATAGATATGAGACATACAGAGATAGAGCATAGATATGGTTCATTTCCTTCTCTTTCCCTTCTTCTTCTCCACCTCCTCCTCCTTCTCCTCCACCCCTCTTTTTCCCCCTTTTTCCTTTTCCTCCTTCTTATTCTCTTTTTTTTACTACTTCTATTCTAGACAAGGATACCATTCTAGATAGAGAAAGAGTATAGATATGGTTAATTTTCTTCACTCTTCCCTTCTTCTCCTTCTCCTCTTCCTTCTCCTCCTTCTTCTCCACCACCTCTTTCTACTACTTCTTTCATGGAGTGATCCGTTGTCTAGTGGATAGAGTACTTGCTTAGCAGCATAGAGATCCCGGGTTCAAATCTTCTCATAGCCAAACGTTTTTTAACCAGATCACTCCCGTGTTATCGGATCGGCACGTTAAACTGTCGGTCCCTGCTGAAGTATGACAGTCGTAAGGCCCATTGACGGCTTAAATTATATATACAGGCGGTGGGACCTTCCCGCAAGGGACTCCCCACCAACAAAAGCCATACGAATTTAATTTTTAATACTTCTATTCCTCTAACTTCTCCTTTTTCTCCTTCTTTTCATTCTACTTCTCCTTCTTATTCTCTTATTCTCCATCCTATTTCACTTTTCCTCCTCCCTCTCCTCCTCCTTCTCCTCCTCATCCTCCTCCTCCTTCTCTTCTTCTTCTTCTTCTCATTCTCTTCTTATTCTTCTGAGATTATTATGAGATTAAGAAAGGAATGCAAGAGAATAGAAAAATGAGAATTAGAGAAAAACTATAAACATGTAGAGAAAAATATTTCGGATTTCAACCAATGATTTTGCGATTCATCTATATAATAAGAGAGAGTAGGGTTGTGTTTGTTCGTGTGTTCGTTTGTTCGTGTGTTCGTTTGTTCGCATCAAAACATGTCAACTTGTGGATTGCATACTGGAAAAACGGGAATGATTTAGATCTCCAAATTTTGAACATATATTCTAAAAATATCAATCTCGTGCACCTGGAAGCCAAAATTTCAATTTTCCTTCTAGATTTTTCATAATTAATGTTCAAAATTCATTAATAGTACATACGATTTCATAAAAAAATCACCAAATCATAATTATGGTGGAATTAAAAAATATTATTATACAGGTATACAGGTGTAAAGTAGTATAGGAAAATTATGTTTGACGCATCATCACGTCTGAACTACTGGACTGATTAACTTGAAATTTTGCATATAGATTCTTGCTTAACCGGGGATGGTTACAAACCTATTTTAAATTCTTCAATATTTGATTACATCAAGTTTTCAGTTCAGAACATTTATCTTAAAAGCGTAATTAGAAGATAGGTAAGATTAGGGATCCTTTTCGAATGATAAAAACAGGTTTTCCGTTACACCCAAATTTTTTCCGCCATTTTGGAACCACCACTTTGAATTCAACTTCTTTTTTTAATTGAAAGGTGGTCATATGATAGGATTTCCAGAGAAAAGGTATGGTGAGAACCGCACATTGATATCTCAAACCTTTCAAAATTTATTCTCATTCATTTCCTTTATTATAGTATAGAAGATGATAGATAAATGGATGATATATCCATCTATCTATCATCTTCTATACTATAATAGAGGAAAGAACTGGCTTAAAGACGTATACACGTGTAGAGGATAGGGAAATTATGTTTGACGCATCATCACGTCTGAACTACTGGACTGATTTACTTGAAACGCAGCTTATAAATTCTTAATTAACCGAGGATTCTTATAGGCCCTATTTTCAATTCTTCTGGATTTCCTTACGTCAAGTTTTAAAATAGACCCTTGCGAAGCACGGGTTACCTGCTAGTATATTATATAGGAGCACAGAGCTTCGCTCGTTATTTTCATTTATTGATAAATAGGGCCCTGTTTCATAAAACTTATGAGTCCTGTGATACAGAAGAATCACCATTCCAATTACATGCTCAATATAGCCGATAAAATCAGCTGTTCCTGTAATACAGGACTTTTTAGATTTTTATGAGACATGGGCCAGAACACAATTCTCTAAAATGATCGTGTTTATATTTTACAGCTGGCTATACGTCAGCTTATTCATTTCAGGGATGCGATATTTTCCACAGAATCACTCGCTCACTTTTTACCATCCACAGACGACGAAAGTCTCAGCTGTTTTTCCAAGGATGAATCATCCTTTTTATGTCGATCAGCGGGTTTTCCCAGGATGAGACCTAGTGCAATCGAATTTTTATATCATAAACCTACTATGATCCAAATTTCGTGAAAATCGTTAGAGCCTTTTTCGAGATCCGTTACATGAATATATACCCATATAACCACATAACCAGATAACCATATAATAGCTATTTATGTATTAAGAGCGTAATGCGCGACTTTATCGCTCGCGCAAAACAGTTATCACGCGACGCGAAGCGGAGGGTGATAATTTTGCAAAAGCGATAAAGAAGCATTACGCGCGAATTACATACAAAATTTTTTCTACAACTGCCCAAACCTGTTAAATTACTTATATCGGCGGAGTTACAATTAGCGACTTTTTAGGTTAAGATCTGACCTTTTGGCGAGCTGCTCACCATCTGATGATTGGCGAGCGTAAAGAAACTCTTCTGCGCATGAGCGAATGATTGCGAGCATAAAGAAAATTTTCTGCGCATGCGCGGATGGTTAGCGAGCGAAAAAGTAGATTCTCCTCAGAAATAAGCTGTTTTACGAGGAGAATTGAGTATGTAATTTTTTTTTACGCGCAGTTGAAGAAAAATATATTTATAGACAGAAATTCTCGCTTTATATGATAGGATAGATATCACAGATGCTTATATCTAGAGTGGATATCCCATATATTCATAAACAGGAATAGCATATAGATATAGATAGTATATGAGCCTATAGCTATAGCTTTAGTGTAGCTATAGATATAGATAAAGATAGTGTATAAAGGATGTACGAGTGAATATATAATATGGCATATCTATATTCCATATAATATATATAAATTCGAGAATGTAATGCATCCATTCAAAGATTGAAAGAGTTGTGAAATATGAAAGAGAGGAAAAAATGGAACATAGAGTGAATGAACAGAGAAAGAGAATGATACGAGAATGAACAATTCTTGTTGTATTTTCGCTGTTTGTGAGACGATTTTCCGGAATGGTGAATTGGGCGTACTCAGCTTTTATGACAGAAATGCAATACGGATCTGTTACCGCTCTCTTTCTAATGAAAATATGTCGTGCGTTTAGAAATTCGAGCGTTCCCGTTTTTCGCTCAGCTGTTGCCCTGTGCTATCAATCTTAGTTTACACGGTGATGTAGGAACAGAGAGAGAAGAATACAAGAATAACTATAATAAGGGAATGTACTGGCTTATACATGTACGGGGTAGGAAAATTATGTTTGACGCATCATTACGTCTGAACTACTGTACTGATTAACTTGAAATTTTGCATATAGATTCTTAAAGCTGTGCAAAGGCTAAAAATAAACTTTCTACTCGTGATATTTTTCAAAGTATTTCGATTTGAATATCATCAAGCTATCAAAATGAAAAAGGTTTCTCAGGAAAACATTTTTCTTCTTATCATTACTTTTTGAGATATGAGCGCTTAAAGTTTAAATTTTTGGGTCAGAACATTTCAAATTAGGTAAGAGATAATAAATCCATGAGATTTAGAGGATAGATTCTTCATGGTATTGTTGATCTGGTAAAACAAAAATTTTCTGGAAATATCAATTTTTGAAAAAGTTATTCAATTTACCAAAAATAACTATTTTTGGTTATTTTTAGTAAATTGAATAACTATCTTAAAAATTGATATTTTCAGAAAATTTTTGATTTACCAGATCAACAATACCATGAAGAATCTATCCTCTAAATCTCATGGATTTATCTCTCATCGAATTTGAAATGTTCTGTCACAAAAAATTAAACTTTAGGCGCTCATATCTCAAAAAGTATGATCAGAAGAAAAATGTTTTTTTTGAGGAACCTTTTTCATTTTGATGGCTTGATGATATATACAAATCGAAAAACTTTGAAAAATATCACGAGTAGAGAGTTTATTTTTAGCCTTTGCACAGCCTTAATTAACCGAGGATGGTTGAATGCCTATTTTTAATTCTTCAAAATTTCATTACGTTAAGTTTTCAGTTTGTCAAGTTGTAAAATAGAGCCTTGCGGGCGGAGCACGGGTTATCTGCTGGTTGGAGGATAAGAAAACATGATGCATTTTTATTTTTTCTGAGTAGGATAGAACTGCAGGTAACTATAATCTCAGCAAGATTATAAGGTTTAGTATTGGTTTTTTTATGAGACATAATTCTAATGATAGGCCTATATAGGCATAATTCATAATCCTTTCCAAAGCAACATTTTTTGACTTCATCTTGACCTCTGTAGAAAATTTTCTGACAATCAGTTCTAAAAAAAAAAACACTAGAAAAACGCATACATTTTCAAAGAATGTTTGAAAATATGTTCTTATGAATATGTTCTAGTTTCCCACTTAACCATACCACCAATATTGAAAAGTTTTTGGTAGAGTGGACTTTAAAGGGCCCATGCGTGGACGTAGTCAAGGTCATAGTCACGTTTGAATTAAATTTCGAAAAAACTAGAAAATTGAACACAAAATAGAATAAAGAGAAAATAGTGTAAAGTTTAAGCTATTTTGAACTATTTAGGAATGTTTCATTTCGTCGAGGAAAAACGTTTCCAATTATAGAAATGAAAAAATAAAGATTTACATAAAAACTACGACTACGCCTCGTTTCGGAAAGCCTATTTTTTCACTCCAGCTGTTAAAATCTAGAACTTAGCTTATGAATCTCGAGCTCGGAACCGGCCCTAAAGTGCCCCATTCATACACTAGGGAACTTGGATCGGCCAACTTGGTTCGGGGAACCAAGTTCGTGTAGGATTTGTCCACACACTGTAATGGGGAGAGCGAACAACCGTTCGTTACTTCAGTGTCTTTCGGGGTCTAGAAATGAGTATTTCAAAGTTTGCAGCTGCTGTGGGAAGAATATATATTAATTTTATATAGATAGAATATATCTCTCTGGCGGACGAACCGAACAAAGTTTTTAACCCAGATTGAAGACCAAATTCGTCACGAATTTGGTTCGCCAACTTTCCACATATACTGGGGAACTTGGTTCGCAAGAACCAAGTTGGCCGATCCAAGTTCCCTAGTGTATGGGCACTTTAGGGCCGGTTTCCGAGCTCGAGATTCATAAGCTAAGTTCTAGATTTTAAACAGCTGGAGTGAAAAAATAGGCTTTCCGAAACGAGGCGTAGTCGTAGTTCCTATGTAAATCTTTATTTTTTCATTTCTATAATTGGAAACGTTCTTCCTTGACGAGAAGGAACATTCCTAAATAGTTCAAAATAGCTTAAACTTTACACTAGTTTCTCTTTATTTTATTTTGTGTACAATAATTGTCATTTCTATAATTGAAAACGTTTTTCCTTGACGGAATGGATAATTCCTAAATAATTCAAAATAGCTTAAACTTTACACTTTTTTCTCTTTATTTCAATTTGTGTACAATAAGTGGAGTTCAAATTTAATTTGAACGTGACTATGATGATGACTGTGATTAAGCCCTGTTTCGGAAAGCCAATTTTCTGACTCCAGCTGTTTAAAGTCTAGGACTAAACGTCTGGCTAAACGGATATGGCAAGCGAAGTGAGCCTGACGGCTAGTAATATAATATTCTCAGGAATAGCTCTGATTGAAGTAACAGTGCCCAATCAATTTTTCCGCGATAAATGCATTTCAATCTTCAACTTGGTGCCAACCTAACAAAGTCAACACAACTTAATGCCAACCTGACAAAATTATTAATTTAGTTACCAGTTAACAACTGTTTCGAAGAGGTACTCTCTCTAAGTTATAGTTCTATATTAACATATGGTATGGACATTTTTCAATTATAATTATGAGAATAAGAAGAAGAATATACATACTAAAAGACGCACTTTAAACCCTTAAAAACCACCCTTAGAGTTGAAATAATGCCAACAGATTCCTTAGTGCGCCTCTAAAGGGCCAACTGAACATACCTAGCAAATTTGAACGTTTTTGTTCCGGTAGATTTTTAGTTCTGCGAGTGAGTGAGTCAGTCAGTCAGTCAGTGAGTGAGTGCCATTTCGCTTTTATATATATAGAAGTTATGGTATGGACATTTTTCAATTATAATTTTAAGATATTGGAATAAGAAGAATATACACGCTAAAAGATGAACTTTAAACCCGAGCTCGGAAACCGGCCCTAGGTTTATGGTAGAGTAGAATTTTAATGTTGTTGATGATTAAGTGTCATTTGATATTTGACATTGAATCACATGTACACTTTTACTCATCAATTGAGTGAATAAAATATTACTCAATCACTAATATATTCTATTAAATTCATTTTTGAAATCTTTGAGTCAGTCTGATTTTCCAAATAATTGAATGTGGGATTAACAATGAAATCAATTGAATGAAATCATGAATGGAGAGGGAAAATATAGTTGATCCATCATTAAAGTATTTAATGAAATCATGAATGGAGAGGAAAAATATAGTTGATTCATCATTAAAGTATTTAATGAAATCATGAATGGAGAGGAAAAATATAGTTGATTCCTCATTAAAGTATTTAATGAAATCATGAATCGAGAGGAAAAATATAGTTGATTCCTCATTAAAGTATTTAATGAAATCATGAATCGAGAGGAAAATATAGTTGATTCCTCATTAAAGTATTTAATGAAATCATGAATGGAGAGGAAAAATATAGTTGATTCCTCATTAAAGTATTTAATGAAATCATGAATGGAGAGGAAAAATAACTATTTTTGGTTATTTTTAGTAAATTGAATAACTATCTTAAAATTGATATTTTCAGAAAATTTTTGATTTACCAGATCAACAATACCATGAAGAATCTATCCTCTAAATCTCATGGATTTATCTCTCATCGAATTTGAAATGTTCTGTCACAAAAAATTAAACTTTAGGCGCTCATATCTCAAAAAGTAATGATCAGAAGAAAAATGTTTTTTTGAGGAACCTTTTTCATTTTGATGGCTTGATGATATATACAAATCGAAAAACTTTGAAAAATATCACGAGTAGAGAGTTTATTTTTAGCCTTTGCACAGCCTTAATTAACCGAGGATGGTTGAATGCCTATTTTTAATTCTTCAAAATTTCATTACGTTAAGTTTTCAGTTTGTCAAGTTGTAGAATAGAGCCTTGCGGGCGGAGCACGGGTTATCTGCTGGTTGGAGGATAACAAAACATGATGCATTTGTATTTTTTCTGAGTAGGATAGAACTGCAGGTAACTATAATCTCAGCAAGATTATAAGGTTTAGTATTGGTTTTTTTATGAGACATAATTCTAATGATAGGCCTATATAGGCATAATTCATAATCCTTTCCAAAGCAACATTTTTTGACTTCATCTTGACCTCTGTAGAAAATTTTCTGACAATCAGTTCTAAAAAAAAAAACACTAGAAAAACGCATACATTTTCAAAGAATGTTTGAAAATATGTTCTTATGAATATGTTCTTCTAGTTTCCCACTTAACCATACCACCAATATTGAAAAGTTTTTGGTAGAGTGGACTTTAAAGGGCCCATGCGTGGACGTAGTCAAGGTCATAGTCACGTTTGAATTAAATTTCGAAAAAACTAGAAAATTGAACACAAAATAGAATAAAGAGAAAATAGTGTAAAGTTTAAGCTATTTTGAACTATTTAGGAATGTTTCATTTCGTCGAGGAAAAACGTTTCCAATTATAGAAATGAAAAAATAAAGATTTACATAAAAACTACGACTACGCCTCGTTTCGGAAAGCCTATTTTTTCACTCCAGCTGTTTAAAATCTAGAACTTAGCTTATGAATCTCGAGCTCGGAAACCGGCCCTAAAGTGCCCCATACACTAGGGAACTTGGATCGGCCAACTTGGTTCGGGGAACCAAGTTCGTGTAGGATTTGTCCACACACTGTAATGGGGAGAGCGAACAACCGTTCGTTACTTCAGTGTCTTTCGGGGTCTAGAAATGAGTATTTCAAAGTTTGCAGCTGCTGTGGGAAGAATATATATTAATTTTATATAGATAGAATATATCTCTCTGGCGGACGAACCGAACAAAGTTTTTAACCCAGATGGAATACCAAATTCGTCGCGAATTTGGTTTGCCAACTTTCCACATATACTGGGGAACTTGGTTCGCAAGAACCAAGTTGGCCGATCCAAGTTCCCTAGTGTATGGGCACTTTAGGGCCGGTTTCCGAGCTCGAGATTCATAAGCTAAGTTCTAGATTTTAAACAGCTGGAGTGAAAAATAGGCTTTCCGAAACGAGGCGTAGTCGTAGTTCCTATGTAAATCTTTATTTTTTCATTTCTATAATTGGAAACGTTCTTCCTTGACGAGAAGGAACATTCCTAAATAGTTCAAAATAGCTTAAACTTACACTAGTTTCTCTTTATTTTATTTTGTGTACAATAATTGTCATTTCTATAATTGAAAACGTTTTTCCTTGACGGAATGGATAATTCCTAAATAATTCAAATAGCTTAAACTTTACACTTTTTTCTCTTTATTTCAATTTGTGTACAATAAGTGGAGTTCAAATTTAATTTGAACGTGACTATGATGATGACTGTGATTAAGCCCTGTTTCGGAAAGCCAATTTTCTGACTCCAGCTGTTTAAAGTCTAGGACTAAACGTCTGGCTAAACGGATATGGCAAGCGAAGTGAGCCTGACGGCTAGTAATATAATATTCTCAGGAATAGCTCTGATTGAAGTAACAGTGCCCAATCAATTTTTCCGCGATAAATGCATTTCAATCTTCAACTTGGTGCCAACCTAACAAAGTCAACACAACTTAATGCCAACCTGACAAAATATTAATTTAGTTACCAGTTAACAACTGTTTCGAAGAGGTACTCTCTCTAAGTTATAGTTCTATATTAACATATGGTATGGACATTTTTCAATTATAATTATGAGAATAAGAAGAAGAATATACATACTAAAAGACGCACTTTAAACCCTTAAAACCACCCTTAGAGTTGAAATAATGCCAACAGATTCCTTAGTGCGCCTCTAAAGGGCCAACTGAACATACCTAGCAAATTTGAACGTTTTTGTTCCGGTAGATTTTTAGTTCTGCGAGTGAGTGAGTCAGTCAGTCAGTCAGTCAGTGAGTGAGTGCCATTTCGCTTTTATATATATAGAAGTTATGGTATGGACATTTTTCAATTATAATTTTAAGATATTGGAATAAGAAGAATAACACGCTAAAAGATGAACTTTAAACCCGAGCTCGGAAACCGGCCCTAGGTTTATGGTAGAGTAGAATTTTAATGTTGTTGATGATTAAGTGTCATTTGATATTTGACATTGAATCACATGTACACTTTTACTCATCAATTGAGTGAATAAAATATACTCAATCACTAATATATTCTATTAAATTCATTTTTGAAATCTTTGAGTCAGTCTGATTTTCCAAATAATTGAATGTGGGATTAACAATGAAATCAATTGAATGAAATCATGAATGGAGAGGAAAAATATAGTTGATTCCTCATTAAAGTATTTAATGAAATCATGAATGGAGAGGAAAATATAGTTGATTCATCATTAAAGTATTTAATGAAATCATGAATGGAGAGGAAAAATATAGTTGATTCCTCATTAAAGTATTTAATGAAATCATGATGGAGAGGAAAAATATAGTTGATTCCTCATTAAAGTATTTAATGAAATCATGAATAGAGAGGAAAATATAGTTGATTCCTCATTAAAGTATTTAATGAAATCATGAATGGAGAGGAAAATATAGTTGATTCCTCATTAAAGTATTTAATGAAATCATGAATGGAGAGGAAAAATATACATACTAAAAGACGCACTTTAAACCTTAAAACCACCCTTAGAGTTGAAATAATGCCAACAGATTCCTTAGTGCGCCTCTAAAGGGCCAACTGAACATACCTAGCAAATTTGAACGTTTTTGTTCCGGTAGATTTTAGTTCTGCGAGTGAGTGAGTCAGTCAGTCAGTCAGTCAGTGAGTGCCATTTCGCTTTTATATATATAGAAGTTATGGTATGGACATTTTTCAATTATAATTTTAAGATATTGGAATAAGAAGAATAACACGCTAAAAGATGAACTTTAAACCCGAGCTCGGAAACGGCCCTAGGTTTATGGTAGAGTAGAATTTTAATGTTGTTGATGATTAAGTGTCATTTGATATTTGACATTGAATCACATGTACACTTTTACTCATCAATTGAGTGAATAAAATATAATCAAATCAATAAATATTCTATTAAATTCATTTTTGAAATCTTTGAGTCAGTCTGATTTTCCAAATAATTGAATGTGGGATTAACAATGAAATCAATTGAATGAAATCATGAATGGAGAGGAAAATATAGTTGATCCATCATTAAAGTATTTAATGAAATCATGAATGGAGAGGAAAATATAGTTGATTCATCATTAAAGTATTTAATGAAATCATGAATGGAGGAAAAATATAGTTGATTCCTCATTAAAGTATTTAATGAAATCATGAATGAGAGGAAAAATATAGTTGATTCATCATTAAAGTATTTAATGAAATCATGAATCGAGAGAAAAATATAGTTGATTCCTCATTAAAGTATTTAATGAAATCATGAATGGAGAGGAAAAATATAGTTGATTCCTCATTAAAGTATTTAATGAAATCATGAATGGAGAGGAAAAATATAGTTGATTCCTCATTAAAGTATTTAATGAAATCATGAATGGAGAGGAAAAATATAGTTGATTCCTCATTAAAGTATTAATGAATCATGAATAGAGAGGAAAAATATAGTTGATTCCTCATTAAAGTATTTAATGAAATCATGATCGAGAGGAAAATATAGTTGATTCCTCATTAAGTATTTAATGAAATCATGAATCGAGAGGAAAAATATAGTTGATTCCTCATTAAAGTATTTAATGAAATCATGAATCGAGAGGAAAAATATAGTTGATTCCTCATTAAAGTATTTAATGAAATCATGAATCGAGAGGAAAAATATAGTTGATTCCTCATTAAAGTATTTAATGAAATCATGAATAGAGAGGAAAAATATAGTTGATTCTCATTAAAGTATTTAATGAAATCATGAATGGAGAGGAAAAATATAGTTGATTCCTCATTAAAGTATTAATGAAATCATGAATAGAGAGGAAAAATATAGTTGATTCCTCATTAAGTATTTAATGAAATCATGAATGGAGGAAAAATATAGTTGATTCCTCATTAAAGTATTTAATGAAATCATGAATAGAGAGGAAAAATATAGTAGATTCTTCATTAAAGTATTAATGAAATCATGAATAGAGAGGAAAAATATAGTTGATTCTTCATTAAAGTATTTAATGAAATCATGAATCGAGAGGAAAAATATAGTTGATTCCTCATTAAAGTATTTAATGAAATCATGAATGGAGAGGAAAAATATAGTTGATTCCTCATTAAAGTATTTAATGAAATCATGAATAGAGAGGAAAAATATAGTTGATTCCTCATTAAAGTATTTAATGAAATCATGAATGGAGAGGAAAAATATAGTTGATTCCTCATTAAAGTATTTAATGAAATCATGAATAGAGAGGAAAAATATAGTTGATTCCTCATTAAAGTATTTAATGAAATCATGAATGGAGAGGAAAAATATAGTTGATTCCTCATTAAAGTATTTAATGAAATCATGAATAGAGAGGAAAAATATAGTAGATTCTTCATTAAAGTATTTAATGAAATCATGAATCGAGAGGAAAAATATAGTTGATTCCTCATTAAAGTATTTAATGAAATCATGAATCGAGAGGAAAAATTAATATAGTTGATTCCTCATTAAAGTATTTTTGTTATTCCCTTTTTTCAAATTTTGAGTGAGTCTGATTTTCCAAACTCAATGTAGACACAATTATCCAATGAAATCATGAATAGAGAGACCCATAGGGTTGGACCAACCTCGAAATTGTCAATATTTGAACCAATATCGCCTTTGAAATCGGAATTCAAATCATTCAATTAAACACTAATGTAACTAACGATTGAAACACACTCTATATAAACAGTTTTGTAGCGAGTGTACCATGGGGTCGAACGGACCCGGCGATTGTCAATATTTGAACTAATATCGCTTGTCCCATTCCTTGGGGTTTTTTGGGGTAGTGGTAGGGGTGGGGGGTTGGAAAGGGGTGAAGTTTGGTTTGGTCACCAACTTGGAAAATCTGAAACTTGGACAGTAGTATAGCAGATAGCTTATTGTAACCACAGTGTGCTTGCTATCTTGTGATTGCCTTCTCCTTCTTCTTCTTCCTCTTCCTCTTCTTGTCTTTTTCTTTTACTTATTCCTCTTCTTCTTCTTCTTCGTCTTCTTGCTCTTTTTCTTTATTCGTCTTCATCTCCTCTTCCTCTTCTTCTTCCTCTTCCACTTCCTCTTATTTTTCTTCCTCTTCCTCTTCTTCTTCTTCTTCTTCTTCTTCTTTTTCTTCTTTTTCTCCATCAACTTCTCCTTTTCCTTCTCCTTCTCCATTTCCTCCTCCCGCTTCTCCTCCTTCTTCTCCTCATCCTCCTTCTTCTCGTCCTCCTCCTTCTCATCCCTCTCCTTCTCCTCCTCCACCTTCTTCTCCTTCACTTACTCCTTCTACTCCTCCTTCTTCTTCGTCTTCTTCTTCTTTCTGAAGATAAGAGCCTAGATAAATAATTTGGAGTGATGATGGGATTATGAAAAAAATACAACAGAATAAGAAAATTGGAAAGAAAAATTTGAATAGAGAAATACTATAAACATAAAGGGAAAACTTTAGGATTCTATCCAATCGTTTGCGAATGATACCTGTGTCATCAGGTTGGCACTCGTATCACATTTCGGCTACATCGATATTCGTTGCTCTGCTCTTGCAGACAAATAAATATGCTAATCTTACAGTCGGCAAAGGAGTAGCCATTTTTGCGAACCTTCCCACCAATAAGAATTTATTTCTCCAGAGAAAAATTGAACACAAAGGGATGATTGTGAAATAAAACTACAGGAGTTGGGTGTGTTTGTGTCCCTGAGAAAGATACATGGAAGTATGAGAGAGTAAAATAGAGATAGAATGAGAGAAAGAGAGATGATAATTAGAGAACGAGAGAGAATGAAAGAGTGAGAATAAGAGGAAAATTAATTGATTGAATGATTACTTCATTTATGTATATTACAATATATACTGGCTTATACACTTATAAGTTATACAATAGCTTACAATACAGCAAAAATTATAGATGAATTTATATAGACTAAGAAAATAATTATTGAACTGTATATGATATGAAAAAAGCAATTTGTAATAACTATAGATAATTATATTGTTATGCATCTACATAAATTGGCAGAGCTTTGGACGTATCAATGTCCATTCTTCGGGAAGAATATTAAAAATATCCTTCCCACTAACTCTCTACCAAAAGAGAGAGAATGAGAAAAGGGAAACAATGAGAGAAAGAAGGAATTATGGGAAAAAAGGGTAAAGAAATTAGAGAGAAAGGAATTAAATGAGGAGGGTATGAAGTAGTCTAACGGGAGAAATAACGGGAATGAGGAAGATAGAAATAGGGAAAGGGTTATTTGATTCGTTGGAGGAAGCATGAGAAAGAAAAGGAGAATACTTTATTCAAGTTGATAGAAGATGTGGTGGAGAAGGGGTAAGAAAAGAAAGAGAGAAAAAGGGAGAGAGATCGAGAGAGTAATCCCTTTTTTCAAATTTTGAGTGAGTCTGATTTTCCAAACTCAATGTAGACACAATTATCCAATGAAATCATGAATAGAGAGACCCATAGGGTTGGACCAACCTCGAAATTGTCAATATTTGAACCAATATCGCCTTTGAAATCGGAATTCAAATCATTCAATTAAACACTAATGTAACTAACGATTGAAACACACTCTATATAAACAGTTTTGTAGCGAGTGTACCATGGGGTCGAACGGACCCGGCGATTGTCAATATTTGAACTAATATCGCTTGTCCCATTCCTTGGGTGGTTTTGGGGTAGTGGTAGGGGTGGGGGGTTGGAAAGGGGTGAAGTTTGGTTTGGTCACCAACTTGGAAAATCTGAAACTTGGACAGTAGTATAGCAGATAGCTTATTGTAACCACAGTGTGCTTGCTATCTTGTGATTGCCTTCTTCTTCTTCTTCTTCCTCTTCCTCTTCTTGTTCTTTTTCTTTTACTTATTCCTCTTCTTCTTCTTCTTCGTCTTCTTGCTCTTTTTCTTTTATTTCTTCTTCATCTTCCTCTTCCTCTTCTTCTTCCTCTTCCACTTCCTCTTATTTTTCTTCCTCTTCCTCTTCTTCTTCTTCTTCTTCTTCTTCTTTTTCTTCTTTTTCTCCATCAACTTCTCCTTTTCCTTCTCCTCCATTTCCTCCTCCCGCTTCTCCTCCTTCTTCTCCTCATCCTCCTTCTTCTCGTCCTCCTCCTTCTCATCCCTCTCCTTCTCCTCCTCCACCTTCTTCTCCTTCACTTACTCCTTCTACTCCTCCTTCTTCTTCGTCTTCTTCTTCTTTCTGAAGATAAGAGCCTAGATAAATAATTTGGAGTGATGATGGGATTATGAAAAAAATACAACAGAATAAGAAAATTGGAAAGAAAAATTTGAATAGAGAAATACTATAAACATAAAGGGAAAACTTTAGGATTCTATCCAATCGTTTGCGAATGATACCTGTGTCATCAGGTTGGCACTCGTATCACATTTCGGCTACATCGATATTCGTTGCTCTGCTCTTGCAGACAAATAAATATGCTAATCTTACAGTCGGCAAAGGAGGTAGCCATTTTTGCGAACCTTCCCACCAATAAGAATTTATTTCTCCAGAGAAAAATTGAACACAAAGGGATGATTGTGAAATAAAACTACAGGAGTTGGGTGTGTTTGTGTCCCTGAGAAAGATACATGGAAGTATGAGAGAGTAAAATAGAGATAGAATGAGAGAAAGAGAGATGATAATGAGAGAACGAGAGAGAATGAAAGAGTGAGAATAAGAGGAAAATTAATTGATTGAATGATTACTTTATTTATGTATATTACAATATATACTGGCTTATACACTTATAAGTTATACAATAGCTTACAATACAGCGAAAATTATAGATGAATTTACAAAATATAGACTAAGAAAATAATTATTGAACTGTATATGATATGAAAAAAGCAATTTGTAATAACTATAGATAATTATATTGTTATGCATCTACATAAATTGGCAGAGCTTTGGACGTATCAATGTCCATTCTTCGGGAAGAATATTAAAAATATCCTTCCCACTAACTCTCTACCAAAAGAGAGAGAATGAAAAAAGGGAAACAATGAGAGAAAGAAGGAATTATGGGAAAAAAGGGTAAAGAAATTAGAGAGAAAGGAATTAAATGAGGAGGGTATGAAGTAGTCTAACGGGAGAAATAACGGGAATGAGGAAGATAGAAATAGGGTAAGGGTTATTTGATTCGTTGGAGGAAGCATGAGAAAGAAAAGGAGAATACTTTATTCAAGTTGATAGAAGATGTGGTGGTGAAGGGGTAAGAAAAGAAAGAGAGAAAAAGGGAGAGAGATCGAGAGAGTAAATTGAAAATCATATAATTATTGCCTTTATTAAGGTCAGAGTTGAAAGAGTAAGGGAGAGAAAAAAAGAGAGAGAGAGAATTGAATTGTATAATCACCTTTATTGAGGGCAGAGCTAGAAGAGTAAGGGAGAGAAAGTATTAAAGAGGGAGATTATAATTGAGGTAGTGTAAGAGGAAAAAAGAGAGGAAACTGAGAAATAAAAGGTTCAGAAAATAGTCAGAAAAGGAAATTGTTCTGAATCCTCTCTCTATGGAATAGGATATCGTTTTCCATATGATTTCGTGGAAATGGACTGAGAAAAAAGAATATCGTTTTTCTCAGAGCAATCAGAACAAGAATGAGTAGAGAATGAAGAAGGGAAGGATTATGGGAGGAAGAAATGATAAGAAAATGGAAGGAAGAGAGATATACAGGATAGAAAAGAAGAAGGCACTGAAAAGAAGGAGAAAATAAGAAGCCAGGTATTTATAAATAAAAGCTATTAGCTTCTACTTACATTAGTGTAGCGCTTTCGGACACTAGTTCCTTCATCAACACTGGCTGTCACTTCCGTTGTTGAATACATGTGGTTATTAAGCAGCGTGGTGTTGATGAAGGAACTAGTGTCCGAAAGCGCTACACTAATGTAAGTAGAAGCTAATAGCTTTTATTTATAAATACCTGACTGCTATGTCGTAATTAATTGTTCAAAGTGATTATTTAACAAGCAGTTCGTAATGGAATCAAACATTGAAAAATAAGAAGATCATACTCAAGGATTCTTGGATCATACTCAGGAATTGGTAGAACATTCAAGAGAATTCGGAATAGTCTACCTAGAATATTCTTAAGTGATAAGAAAAAGAGAGAGAGAATTGAATTGTATAATCACCTTTATTGAGGGCAGAGCTAGAAGAGTAAGGGAGAGAAAGTATTAAAGAGGGAGATTATAATTGAGGTAGTGTAAGAGGAAAAAAGAGAGGAAACTGAGAAATAAAAGGTTCAGAAAATAGTCAGAAAAGGAAATTGTTCTGAATCCTCTCTCTATGGAATAGGATATCGTTTTCCATATGATTTCGTGGAAATGGACTGAGAAAAAAGAATATCGTTTTTCTCAGAGCAATCAGAACAAGAATGAGTAGAGAATGAAGAAGGGAAGGATTATGGGAGGAAGAAATGATAAGAAAATGGAAGGAAGAGAGATATACAGGATAGAAAAGAAGAAGGCACTGAAAAGAAGGAGAAAATAAGAAGCCAGGTATTTATAAATAAAAGCTATTAGCTTCTACTTACATTAGTGTAGCGCTTTCGGACACTAGTTCCTTCATCAACACTGGCTGTCACTTCCGTTGTTGAATACATGTGGTTATTAAGCAGCGTGAATACCACATGTATTCAACAACGGAGTGACAGCCAGTGTTGATGAAGGAACTAGTGTCCGAAAGCGCTACACTAATGTAAGTAGAAGCTAATAGCTTTTATTTATAATACCTGACTGCTATGTCGTAATTAATTGTTCAAAGGATTATTAACAAGCAGTTCGTAATGGAATCAAACATTGAAAAATAAGAAGATCATACTCAAGGATTCTTGGATCATACTCAGGAATTGGTAGAACATTCAAGAGAATTCGGAATAGTCTACCTAGAATATTCTTAAGTGATAAGAAAAAGTGAGAGAGGCATGAGAGCAATCATGGAAAATAGTAAATCAACAATAATTCATAATGATATGATGAGAAATCTACATACTTTCAGGACCAAGCAGAGGAAAAATGAGAAAAAGGAGATACAGAAATAGAGAGAAAAACCATGCCTAAAAATCATGCAGTGGTGAAGGAATCGTGAAGTTTTGAATACCAATACGTTGGAATTATTATGGTATTAAATAAAAAGACTAAGTAATTGTCAAAAACCACATATTTTATGAAAAGTAGAAGATGAATTTATATAAGTTCTTCACAATTAAGAAAATCTGTGATTTTGACAATTTCTTAGGCCCAGTTGCACAACAGCCGGCTGATTTTTAACCGTGATTAAATCCACGAGAACCAATCAGAGAAGCCCTCTTTCCAAAAACGCCTTTTCTCTGTTTGGTTCTCGTGAAATCAATCACGGTTAAAATTTAACCGGCTGTTGTGTAATCGGGCCTAAGAAATTGTGAAAAAGCACAGATTTTATTAAAAGTAGAAGATAGTTTTAAATAAGTTTTCTACTTTTAATAGTAGTTATCTGTAGTTTTTGACAATTTCTTAGTCTTTTCATTTAAAATGAATAATTACCACAATATCAACTTCTCAAATACACAAAATAGCTATTTATATATTAAGAGCGTAATGCGCCACTTTATCGCTCGCGTAAAACAGATAATTTTGCAAGAGCGATAAAGAAGCATTACGCGCGAATTACATACAAAATTTTCTCTACAACTGCACAAACCTGTTAAATCACTTATATCTGGCGGAGTTTATAATAATTCGTCTACACTGATGTCCATCATGGCTGTAGAATCGGTACAATTACCAACTTTTTAGGTTAAGATCTGACCGAGAGTGGTTTGTCTTTTGGCGAGCTGCTTATCATCAACTGATTAGGGAGCGTAAAGAAACTCTTCTGCGCATGCGCGAATGATTTGCGAGCGTAAAGAAAATCTACTGCGCATGCGCAGATGGTTGGCGACCGAAAAAGTAGATTCTCCTCAGAAATAAGCTGTTTTACGAGGAGACTTGAGTATGTAAATTCTTTTTTTACGCGCAGTTGTAGAAAAAAATTATTATGTTGTTAAATGAAAATTAGGATGGTAGGAGAAGGTTGAATATGGAGGAAGAATAGGAGCTGAAAGCGACAGGAGAATGTAGAAAAGGGAAACAAATAGAAATGTGATAACAAAAATCAAGTGAATTTAGATAAGAATTTATATGTATCATTGTAAATCACTGGAAGAATAAGATAGATAGGTAGATGAATGTCTTACATTTTCACTTTATAGATCACAAAAAGTGATGTGGGCGAAATTGAGACAATAAGAGCCCCCTCTCCCACTTAACCCACAAGGTAGTAGAAATATGAAAAATAATTTGATAAAAATGAAAATTGAATTAATAGATGAAACGATGAAAGAAGTAGGAGAGAAGTTAAAGTGATATAAGTAGAGAAAAAACTAATCGAAAATGGAATAAAAAAAAGATCATAAGAGGTGGAAAAGTAGGGCAAGAAGAAGGAAACAGAGAAGTATAAGAAATACAATGAGTGAGAAAAGTATAAAAAGAAAAACAAGACAAATATCAAGAGAAACGGAAAAGAATCATAACAGCACACGGAAGTAGATAGAAACAACATCCGAAGAAATACAAAGAAAGGAGACAAAAAGAAATATTTCATCAAGAAAAGCTGAAGAAAAATGATAACAACGTACGAGAGTATCAAGAAAATAGGAGGAAAAGGCAGAACCATCCGGGAAAATATTTTCCGCGGCAAGAGAAAACTGTCCTTTACTTTGCTGCAAGCTATTTTCCATTTTCCATCCGTATTTCTGGAAAAATATGATACACCCGCTATTTTCCTTACAGTCTTCTCTCCTTACCCGTTATCTTCAAATTTCCCGGGTACGCAATTTCTATTCCTATATCCAAACAACCTATTATCATGGAGAAAGTATACGATCCCTGTATAGATATCCTATAATATTATCCTTTCTATCCTATTATTCCCCAGAGACTTATTCTATCTCTAAATCCAATTCGACTATTTCTAGTATAGAATCTATTATAGATTCTAGAAATTTAGAATTCGAGTATAGATTCTAGATTATAGGATCTATAGTGAGGTCCATGTTATAATGACAGTATTTGATCAACTTTGGTTTTGGTATCCTTGTAAACATTCGACAAAGCCGGTGGTACTATCCTTTTCCAGGTCCACAACGATGCCAATTATGTTTTTGACAGTGTAGAAATATAATTAATTAATGCAGAGAATTGGCATCGCTATTCTTCTATCTTCATCCACTGCCAATTATAACGTGGACCTCACTATAGTATAGATTCTAGATCATAGGATCTAGTATGGATTTTAAATTATAGAATCTAGTATAGAATTTCTAGTATAGTATCGAAACTTCTTAGAATAGTAGTGGAAGAAGCATAGAAAATTAATATTATCTAATTCAATGAATTGATTAATAAATCAACTGGGCTTCCACTTGCTACTAAGGGAAAGCGGAATTAGAAATTCATGTACATTGAGTCTCTAACATTCCAATTCCGCGTTCCCGTAATAGCTAGTGACCGCTACTAATGTCCCTGTCTGCAGCGTGCAGACAAAAGAGATGTATAAAAGTTTTGTTAACTTGACTTTTATGAAATCAGTTTAATCCCTTTAATGGGTATTTTTCATCTGATTTCAAATGGGCCAGATAACCACTTTCAAATTCCAAGTTTGCTGCTATTTGTTTTATACAACACTAAAAAAAGTAGAAGAAAACAAGTAAGGAAAAAAGATAATTTGACTCACGTGAACTTCAAGCTTCAAATTGCAATAGGAACGCTGCACTGACCTACAACATAGAAAAACAATCAATAATTAGAATTTTAGATTATAATTTCTCAACAAAAATCAACTATCAAGGAAACAGTAGCCTACATCTTATAATTTGATTGTTTGGGAAAAGATATTTTGTTATCTATCGTTAATTAAGAGAATGAACCATTGATGTTATTCGTTTGAAATCAATTTGAATTGAGATATATTGGTATTGACAACATCAATGTCTTATACTTTCGAACAGTGCATCTACTGAGAAATTCAATCCAATCTTTATTATTATTTATTATTTAATTAATTTCCATCAATCCAATCTGAATCTCTTCAATCATGTAATAATATACAGTGTAAAGCAACAAATTAAAAGCCAGTCTGAGCACGAAAGATTAATACAGTTCATTCATAATGCATTATATTTTCGAATCAAATGCAATTTAATGAATTAATGCTAGGAATAGTAGTATAGATTTAAAGTACATTCCAAACTAGAAATTCAGGTTTGAAATAACTTTAGGACTATAAGCTATAAGTACTCCAATTAGAATGAATAGTAGTTAATAATCAAGGATTAATAGATGAGAAGGAGATTACAGAATATGGTGTGGAAGAATAAATGTCATAAAGCATTCATATATCAGGAGCAAGAATATGTCAAAAGAAGCTTACAGAATATAATGTGGAAGAATGAATGCTTCATGATATTGTTATTCCATAAACTTTATTGTATTTACTATAAATATACATATATATATATATATATATATATATATATATATATATATATATAACATTCGGTAAGCTCCTTTTCATCGGTTAATTGATCATAAGTCAGTGTAGAGCATATTCATTTATTTATTTATACATTTTATGATCCACAAATCGTATGCATAAATTCATAACAATATGATATTGAATGAAGTGGTATCCAAAATTTATCCGAGATACTTTCAGGATTGGAATATTATTTTCGATGAGTTGAATAAATCAGTTATTAGTTATGACGATAAGTTCAGTAATTGATAATTATGACAGTGTGGAATCGAGAATGAAAATGATATTGCAATTTCCAATTATTAAACGATAGCACAAAAGTAATAGAAATAATTATCTCATTATGATTTTGACAGGTATGCAATATTACCCGTTTTTGTGGAGGAGTAAGTGATAATGAATTCAGAATCAATTTTGAAACACTTTGAACTGTTCTAATTCACTCAGATAAATAATTATGATTGGATCAGACTGATTGCAACTGGGATTACTGATTAAATATTGATTATAATTGAAATTCTAATATTATAATTATAAGCTTATTGATTTTGATTGAAATTGCTGTAATCATTCCTTTATCAAGATATTCTAATTTTGATGAAACTGTTCAGTGAAAATAATAATTGACAATTCTCGTGAATATCGTAGGTGTCAATAATGGAAATTTCTCCGAAATTGTACATGATATAAATGGTTTATTGATTCAAATTAGCAATAAATCATTCATACATTTCGAATAGATGATACATTTTCTCCTACAAGTTTGAAGAGTTTGAATACTAAAATAAGTCACATGAATTCCACCAATTAACAGTTCTTTATTTGATTCATCGTTCGTTAGTGTTTGCACTGGAGATTGAACACAAATTTATAACACAAATCGAGCAGAATCCAAAGATACCATCCTTTAAAAATTATCATAGTCTATATCATTCATGAACATTTGAAAAAATGCAATCCCTCATGTCTCTTCTGTACACAAATTGTTGAAATTAGAGAAACATAACCTTCTCTTTGAACCAGTATTATTCAAATCAAAATTCGGTGGAGGAACAGTTTTGGGCTAAGCCTGTTGATCCTCCACCAAATTATTCCAATCAATTGTGTTTCATTGGATCAATAAATGAATACTAATAAAACAAGTATTCAATCGGATCATTAAATGAATTTATGAATAAAATACAATCACTTTAAAAATGAACAAGATTTTTCAGTTTTTCAAAGTATATAATTTCATTGGATATCCAGGAGTTCCACAAAACTGAGTAGGCTACATTTGGAAAGAGTCCTTTTTCCAATCCGCACAGTAAATATTTACCTGACCGGGGTGGGGGTGGTTGGAGGTGGGTTAGGAGAGAGTGAGAGGGGGAACGGTGTGAATTGCAAATGATTGTATTGATTGTTGCACACATAACAAAAGAATTGAATAATTAATTTATTGCTAGACTATTCAACGGTAGCTCTGCTAAAATCAATACCGGTCCCACTGTCTCTAATTTCACCAGGCTATAACTCACATATCGGTTGACTAGCGTTTTGTTTTGCTTCAGGAACTCTTTTATTTATTTATTCATTGAATACTATTGATATTTATTATTCATTTTGATTTTTATTTACTATTTATTTACATTATTCATAGATTAAATGATATTATAAATTGGGAATTTTACAGTTATGAGGATGAAGTTAATGTACGTTTTCGTGGATCAGTAGTTATTATTGAATATTGGACACAAAATGATGAACATAACCTATTTCCATACTTTTCAATCTGAACTTAAAATTGGGAGGAGAAATAGTACAAGTCTCATATTTTTTTTCTTTCAATCCTATACTATTAAACGAGCAACTTCTGTTTATATGTTTAGATGTTTAGATGTTTATATGTTTGTATTTCACCGGATCTCGAAAACGGCTCTAACGATTCTCACGAAATTCAAAACATAGTAGATTTATATTATAATGATTCGATTGATCTAGGTCTCATCCCTGGGAAAACTCGCTGATGGATATTGAAAGGATAATTATCATTCATCCTTGGAAAAACAGATGAAAATAATTATTTAATTATTTCGTCATCTGTTGGTGATGGAAGTGAGTGAGCGAGTTCATGTGTGTGGGACTGTGTCAAAATTATGACTCAATTGTTGAACTTTTGTAATCATTCAATCAGGTACTTAGTGCCGGTTGCAAAAAAGCTGGGTTATTTTCAATCCTGATTGATTCCAGTAGATCATCTTTTGAAATGGTCTTCTCTGATTTGGTTCACGTGAAGTTAATCAGAATTAAAATTTAAACGGCTTTTGTGCAACTGGGCCTTTGTCAGGGAAATTTTTGCATTCCTCTGGGAATCAATCTCAATCTACTGTGATTAGATAGAACATTTCTGTATGGATGTTATAATAATTTCTTCTTTCGTAATAATTTTTTTATGCTTCTGTACTCCAGAGCAAAGCTCGGTCCCCGATATTTATTTTAATGTGGAGTGTTTGTGGAAATGAAAGAACTATTGACTTCTGACACTTCATTTCTTTGAAATTTTCCCGCTTTCTAGAACTCATATTAAATCTGAGCCATTAGAGTTGTAGTTACATCAAATTTCTAAAACATTTTAACACTATCATGATACGTATTTTGTATGTCATATTGAATTCAATTTGATCAGTTTCCAATATTTGAATATTAACAAAATATATGATAATTATTATGGGAAAAAAGAAATTTTACAACGACGATTTGAAGCTATGCTCGGTTTCTATAGAGGTGCGTTTATAGACTTATGCTCTCCATAAGCTGATGCTATAAGTTACTGATACTATATGAATTTGTACAGAAACAGTAAGATACAGATCCAATAAGCTGATGAAAAGCGAAATGCGCGTGTTCGTGGTGCATAAGTCTGTACGCTCTTCAAGACGCTTATCCAGCTGATTTATGGAAATAAATCTAAACTCCTCTCTGATTAAAATAAATCTGATGGAAATAAATCTAAACTCCTCTCTGATTAAAATATCGTTACACAAAATACATTTTAATTTTCCTCCACCTACTGTCTGAAATACTTACTTTACTCCCTGAAACCTAATACTAAAGTGTCACTTTTTCGCTCTCGGTAGTAAAAAACAGAAAAACTCCCTAGGGAGTAAAAGTGACTCCATTTAAATAACATGGGGAGCATCTCTATTTTGAAACTTACATTGTAATAGGTTAGAAGGTCTAAGCTCAGATGAGAAAGCATAATAGAGGTGTCTGTCATTGAGTCAACTGAATTCAATACCACAACCAGAAATTTGATTAACTCATGAAATATATGTTTGTATGATAATTATTATATTCTTAATATTAGTAGACGATAAAAAATCATACAATTTTTAAAATATGTTATTCTATTCAAAATACCAACCAACAAATATTTTTGATCTGCAATTCAAATCTGAACCGCGTGTTCTTGAGTCAGCCATTTTTTGTAGCTGCCAAGCTGATATAATTGTTACAACTTTTGCCGATAGATGGCTCAATCGGCAGTGCCAATCAGACGACCGGTTTTTAGGTTTCAGATTTAGGTTATGTTGTTAGGAATCATTGTCACTCTAGATATACAAATAACTATTTATTTTTATAACGCCTGATAATAATTTTGAGTATTTCTTTCAAGTAATTATTCCAATTCCAGATTGATTGAATAATAGAGCCAGCTTATAATCTGATCTACATGAAAATTAAGACACCTAATTTCTCACTCTAGCTCTTCTGATATCTGTCTCATTCGCATATTCATAATACATTATCCTTCTCACACCAGTTTTCAGCTCACTCACTCTATCTGTCATTTCTTCTCTTTCTTTCTCTTTTCTCTTCACTCACCCTATCTCTGTCTCTCAAATCCTCTATAACTCTCTCACTCACTCATTCTTTCTCTCATCCATCTCTACTTTTCTTAAATTTTCCAAACCTTTCTTCCTCTTCCCTGTCTTACAATTCCTCTGTCTCTCTTTCACAGTCTCTTTAGGGTTGTGTGGCAGAGAGGACCTGAAGTCACAACTCCGCCCTAATAAAGGCATAATCAATCAATCAATCCACACCCTTTTTCACTCTATTCTATTTCTTCCCTGTCCCTCAATTTCTCTATTTCTCTCTCTCACACTCATTATTTTTCCATTCATCCATCCCAGCTGTTCTTTCTTTCATTCACACTCATTTTTTCTCCCATTTATCTCTCCCCTTTCTCTCAATTTCTCTATCTATCTCTTTCTCTATCACTCACTCATTTTTCCATTTTCATCCATCTCAGCTGTTCTTTCTTCCGTTTCACACTCATTTTTCTACCATCTATCTCTTCCCTGTCCCTCAATCTCTCTCTTTCTATAACTCACTATTTTTCTTTTCATCCATCTCAGCTGTTCTTTCTTTCGTTCACACTAATTTTTTCTCCCATTTATCTCTTCCCTATCTCTCAATTTCTCTATCACTCTCTCATTCTTTCCTTTCATCCATCTCAGCTGTTCTTTCTTTCGTTCTCCAAACCAAAACCGGGGAAAATACACTGTCGTCTTGTTAATAAAATTCGCAGAAATGATATCTCTCATCTCTCACGACGTCTTTCCTGTCTCTAGACAGATTTTGATTGATGTCGACATAAATAAACCACCCCGTCATGAATAATGCATTCATACACTGACGTCACCCCCAAATCCCAACACACCTACCGCTGGCGCTATCTAACGGGGAAACGCTGAAACTAACTCAACGCCACTCTCTAGCTCTCAAAACAGTACATGTGAAGCAGAAAAGGCAGTAGGGATTAGTATATTTCGCACCTAGAGCAGAAAATTGTATTTTTCCAGCTCGAAATCGGTTTTCAGTCCGAGGCCGTAGGCCGAGGACTAGAAAAGATTGAGAGCTGGAAAAACATTTTTGCCCGTGGTACGAACGATATTTTTCGCCACACTACAGGTATTGCTGACAAAATAAATAAAGAATACAAAATAAAGAATACTCGTTAAGCTATCGTACCTATCTCTTGATTTTAGTGGGTGAAGATTTGCAGTCAGGATTTCAGAGTCTTTTAAAATTTCACTTGGAATACCACAGTCATCTTCAAGCATTTTTGAAAATTCGGAATGCACTAATCAACATAAATAATTGAATAAAACTGGTTGCGAAGCGAATTAGTTTGATTCGAAGCTGGAACTGAAATCATGCGACTTCAGCTGATGATGATAGTGGACACTCGCCCGATCTAGCGGATGACTTATTAACTACTTCCATGAGCGGCTGGAAAGAGACAACTTTCTGGCTTAGACCGGAAAAGAAACCCTTTTCTGACGTCGTCTGCAAACAAGGTCTTTCAGATCTACGTAGGGACTGGAAAACAACTGCTTTCTGTGCAGTGTGGCGAAAAATAATATTCAGTTTTTGAAATAAATGAACATTCCTAGTTGAAAGACTAGAGTAATTATAATAGAGAACTATAACTATACTCTAAATAAAACAAGTTGTGACTTGGACAACAAATATATGACTGGATTCAATTTGACAACACAGTCGGTGCACAGTTGTCAATTTTAATTTATCTGGTCATATAAGGTTGAACAGAAAGATTGAAATTTCGCACAAAGTGGCAACAATGACTATTCACTCTCAATTTATTTTATTCAGAGTATAGTGAGCCCTCAAGGCTGTAGAACTCGAGTCCAAACTCCGCTGATATTCAGTAATTGTTCTATTGAAAACAGTAGGAAGTCAAGAGAATCGGTCAAGTTACATTGAGTCATTTCATGCAAATCATATTCCAGCTGACTTGCTATCTTTGTTTGATTGCATGAATCATTCCATGCGCAACTATTATTTCAGCTGACAGCTTGTTTGTGATTTGTAATGATTCAATCACTACAATTTTTTTCTGATATGCACTTTCGATGTTATCCTGTTGTCTTCCAAAAGGATAAAAGGAGTGAGTCAACATTGTAAGCCAACAACCACAATCTATATAATGGTATGTGTTGAAAATGTCAAATTTATTGATGAAAGCAATCGGAAGTAATCGTCGAACAAACCCACAAACTGACAACGAATCAATGCTTCAGTCATCAATAAGAGCTCGCAACACTCGTTGAATTATATGGATAGTTTTGTGTTGATATCATTTCTATGAGGAAGGGTGATCGAATTGGAAATTTTATTTCCCTATTTTACATAATCTAACAACACCAATATTTGGCACGCTTGTGGCTCAGGTCTCATCCTACTCCATCCAACTAATTCATCTATTCTCAACCCAATTTACCTTGAAAGTCATTGTGAAAGAACATGCATGACATCTGTTACGTAAACTTCAAACTACAAAACTCAAATCGATTTGAGCTCACAGTTCGTGAAAATTCCGCTAGAATGCAAGGGGGAGTTCAAACTCGAGTTGCCTAGGAAGCCTTGTAGTTGGTTGAAACACCGCTAGGGGCCAGGAGAGTTCAAGTACAGTTCTAAACTCGAGTTGCGCTGTGAGAGAGCTGTGAAAACTTTGAAAGTTTCTACTGAGCTTGCGCAGTTGAGAGTTGGGAGTTTCAAGGAGTTCAAAGTGCATGATATATGGACATGATGCTGCATATACTTGAATGCCTGTTGTCTTTTCCCAATTATTTTATTATTGTATAATCATAATAGATAAGGACTGAAAATTTTGTTAAGTGAGCAACTACAAGACTTAACCAATTTCGGACTATGTGTAACCTTATCTAAATTTGGGAGAGGAATAGCACAAATTACCTTATTTTTCTCTCCTTATCATTTTGATTATTACTGTCACGATATTCTTCTTTTTAAGAACTAAAATTGACAAATGAATTATAAGAAAATCAAATTATAGAAAATAGGAATATTTCTATCATGAAATGTTTTATAAACCAATACAAACCTAGCTAATATAATAATTACTGCTATTATCTCACTTATGTTTATTATGTTTCACTATGTATCTTATCTTGTATGTCATTTATTATAATATGAATTTATTGGCACTCTTCTCCATAACAATTATTGTTATGAATAGGAATTATTAGAAAACTAGCCTCATTTAGTCAACATGTTTTTAAAATATGTCAAAGGAGCACAGCCTCATAAATTATTTACCTGTCAATAAGACGAGAAGAATGTTCTTTATTTTACATATTTGAATTTATAAAAAATATTGAAGATGTTGAATTACAAAATATTGAAAGACAACATGCAATAAAATGAATAATTTAAAGTAGTGTTTACTCACCGGTATATAGTAGTTGAATTGTGGTTATAAGCAGACAATCACCTGTCAAGCGCTTATCTTTGTACCGTTATTATCAAAATTAGCCTCCCTTGCTATTGCTTTATTTCTTTCGTAGAATTAAATTTATTTATGTAATTATTTTTTATTTCCTCGCACTTCACATCACTGTATCACATGGTTGTGCCAATGTTATCGTAGGTCAGTGACTCTTGTAATCACCACGTGAATGTGATGTCTGATAAGGGAGAAGCTAGCTTCATACGGTATGTTTTAGTGATAAGAGGTTCGATTTTTGTTTGTATTAAAAAATATCCCTGTTTTAAATTTGTGTAAATTACTGATTTTGAATCACTACATCTGGGAACTACTTTCTTTATTTGCAAACGTCATTGTGACGAAAGCCATTTTGAATTAAATCAACCTATCAGAAGCCCGGATTTATTTATCCAAGGGTGTATGAACTTAAGTATTTTCAAGAATAACCACTTTCCAGATGATCATCTAGCGGTAAAGAACCATGGTTGAATGTTCCCCGTTCAATTGTTTTAAATGTTAAAGTAAATGTCCCAAATAACTGTAAATCAGCACCAAGTACCGTCTCTTATATATTTTTGATTAATTACGGAGTGAAGTGGAATATAAAAAATGAAAACGTCACCGAACTTAACTGCCGACACCCTGCCTATGCCACACCGTGAGCGATCCATATCCGAGGTCCAGTCAATTTCATCCGAAGGCATCGAGTGAGTTATTTCATTTCATCCTTTTGTATTGGCCCAATGCACAGTGCAGTGCATCGATAAAATATAACAAAGCGCTAACGACGAAGTTATTTGAAACTGAGAGTCTCCGACAATACATGAAATTTGTATTAATTGTAATCTCATTCCTTGCTTTCCACCAGCCCCCTGAGTCTCAGTCGCTCAAGGCTAGTAATTAACTCATTTTTCAAATATTATCAAATCTCTCCAATTCAATATCTGGACTTTGTTCAATCGAATATCCTGCTAAAAACTTTAATATAGTAACTCTTCAAATTATCATCACAGAGTTGAATATGTTGTACACATTAGACTGTGATTTTTTTTATGAAGTGTGGATTTTTTGTGCGCATTATATTTGCAGTTTATTATCAACTTATAGCAATTCATTTTATCCCGTGTTTGGCAAACTCACAAGGTATAGTTATGAGTCGAGCAAAGGCCTCCCTGAACTATATTCTTGGCTGTGTCAGCCGGAAGTGTTGAGCTTATTGATATATTCGCAAACGCCACGTCACACCACATTCCATCATTTGTGATTGGATATTATCTTCATATTTTTATTGAGTTCTATGAAGACGGTGTAATCGAGTTGAAAAGAGAGAATAACTACCTCCCAGACCGATTACTCCGGACTCATTCCACTCTTTCTTTCTTTGTATTGGCCTTCCTGCTCCCGGGCGGAGGTGAACCTCAAACAACGTGGAGATCATTACAAGAGGTAACCCCCCAGGAAGCCCATTACAGTACTTATTGTATAAATCAATAAAGAATTGAATTCAATAAATGAAATTCATGAATAAATGCTCAGAGATATGGAGGGGAACATACAGACGTATACAGAGAGACAAAACAAGTCAAAGAAATGAAGAAACTAGAGAGGAAGAAAGGAATAAGAAAGGGAAAACGGGAAAGGAAGAAAGGAATAAGAAAGGAAAACGGGAAAGGAAAAAGGAATAAGAAAGAGAAAACGGGAGAGGAAGGAAGGAATAAGAAAGAGGAAACTGGAGAAGAAGGAAGAAATAAGAAAGAGAAAACGGGAGAAGAAGGGAAGAATAAGAAAGAGAAAAGGGAGAGGAAGAAAGGAATATAGAGAGAAAACGGGAGAGGAAGAAAGAAATAAGACAGAGAAGAAGTGAAGCAGATGAGGAACATTAAAATGCATAATTTTTCAGGGAGAAGGAGAAAGCAAAAGTAAAAGACAGAGACATGATGACTTCAAGGAAATGGAGAATTTTTGCTAATCTAATATATCATTCACTATATAGTTCTAATATAGTTATATCAAATCTAATCTAATTATCATTCACTATATAGTTCTAATATCTGAATAATATAGTTATTCAATTGGGTTCAACAAATTTTCGTTCCTGATACATGGATTTCAGTACATACCTAACCTTGTTGAAAAGTTGAAAAGTAAACTGGACTTTCACTTGAGAAGGATTTATTTTAGAAGATTTGATACATTTTTATTTTGAGAAATCCAAACATTTATTTTAGAAACAATCTCAAATTCTGATGAACGAATCTCATACCTCATTTCTTCTCAAAGCAAAGTAAACGGGTAACACAAATGACAATAGCAGCCAGCCCATTTATTAACTTCTCTACCCTCGTCACACGAAAACCGCGTAAAGAAATGAAATTGAAATGAAGTTTTCAGGAACAACGCGAATCGGAAACCAAATAAAGTAACTACTGATTTGAAACTCGTTTTACCTTTTTGTTCCTATTTCTTACTCAAAGATTCTACCTTTTAATCATCCAACTCCGAATCCTTCTCACCACCTACTCCTCCTCATACACCACCAAAAACCTTCTCTACCACATTCTTCTTCTCTTCTCTTCTTCTTCTTCTTCTTCTTCTCTCTCCATCTCCTTCTCCTTCTCCTCCTCCTGCTCCTACTCCTCCTCCTCCTCCTCCTCCTCCTCCTCCTCCTCCTCCTCCTCCTCCTCCTCATCGCCCTTTTCTCTTCTCCACCTCCTTACCATCCTCTTTCTCATCCTAGTCTACCTCCTCCTACTCCTCCTTCATTCTTCTTCCACATCATCCTCCTACACTACCTTATCCTCCACCTCCATCTTATCCTCTTCTTCCTTCTCCTCCTCCTCTTCCACCTTCTCTACCTTGTCTTCCTCATTCCTCCCACCTCTTTCTCCACCTCATCATCCTCCTCCTCTCACCACCTTATCGTCCTTAGTCGAACCTCATCTACCTTTCACCCATTTTATCAATCATCCTCCTTTTTCCCTCTTTTCCCACCAGTTTGTCTCTTTTTTCATCCTTTTTCACTCCTTTCCCGCCAGTTTTTCCCTTCAGCAACATTTGTAACAGTGACAATGGAATTTCACTCATCTGCATTTTCTAATAAGAGCAAACGAAAAAATTCCTAATATCCGTTTACAGCTTCGTCTCTGTGGACATTCCGCAACGACAAAATTAGCGTTATTTCTTCAGACTCCTCTCTCTCATACTCTTGTCGACTCTGTCTTTTTATTGCTACTTTTTCTTTCATGTCCTTCTCAGCATACATGAAACGTTTCATTTAGCACAGAATCGTTTCGAGATTTGTTAGGCTAGCTTTACAAACACATCGATTTCTGTCCGTACGAATTTTAATTTTCCTTCTAGACTTTTCAGAATTAATGTTTAAATTTCATTAATGGTACATTCGATTTCATTAAAAAATCACCAAATCATATGGTCGAAATTAAAAAAGAACACTGTTTCTATATTGCTTTCTACCTGAAAAACATAGTTTTGAAACTTCCTGACGCAATGTTTAGGCCTACACGTGGCATGGATTATTAATTTTTGAGCTAGAACAATTTTTGAGACAAAGTGGAATGAACGTCTACAGTTCATCAATGCTGTATCGGCAATATGAAAAACGCATGCAGTAATATGGTCTTTGAATGAAGGTGTGTTATTTACATAAATAAATATATTCTTCCTTTTTTATCTAATAAAATTTCAAAATTATTCGAGCCCTGATAGAATGACCGACTCACTGTACAGTCAGACAAAAATTTTAATATTGGAATGAGGGGTATTACAAGGTCATAAATGCACCTTTTCGTTACATCTTCAAATGGAAAATGAGTTTTGTGGGTTGTCAAAACTCCCTCTGGAAGGGAAACTATTCAACTTATTCTATCTTTTAGTAAAATAACATTGATCATCCATCCATGTATCATCTTCTATACTATAATAAAGGAAAGAACTGAATCATAAACGTAGCCTATACAGGTGTAAAGTATAGGGAAATTATGTTTGACGCATTATCACGTCAGAACTACTGGACTGATTAACTTGAAATTTTACATATAGATTCTTGCTTAACCGAGGGTGGTTATAGACTAATTTTGAATTCTTCAAGATTTGATTACATCAAGTTTTCAGTTTGTCAAGTTTTTAATTTTTTGTCATGCTTCCGGTTTTTATTGAAGCAGCAGAAGATTTCTCTTAAAAGGGAAATTAGAAGATAGGTATGATTGGGGATCCTTTTCGAATGATAAAAACAGGTTTTCCGTCACACCCAAATTTTTCCACCATTTGAATCCAACTTCTTTTTTTAATTGAAAGGTTGTCATACTGATTTCCTTGAAATGCAGCATATAAATTCTTAATCAACCGAGGATTCTTATAGGCCTATTTTGAATTCTTCTAGATTTTATTACTTCGTTTTAAGAAAGACCTTTGCGAAGCACGGGTTACCTGCTAGTTTTACATAAAGTACACTGAATTTAACATCTTAATTATCAGTCAACAAACACCCGTAGGGCAGAGGAACTGAAATTCTCTTTCACGCTGTATAACTTGGTAACTAAACATTTTCGGACCTATGTTAATTTGAAAACTTTTTTTTCTTTTGATGTGAGGAATCACCCTCTGGCATATGGGCACCTTTTTTCAGAACAGGGTCACTATAACGGAAGTTCTTAGCGGTGACTAAGCAGATTATTGTATCATCTGTGTATTGACCTCTCTCTTTTCTACGGTCTTCTTTCAATTTATTGGATATACATTGATATCCAATTCAATATGGACCAAATAGGTATCATTCATATGGGATGAAAAAGTAGTCTCACAAAGTATGTAACAGCAAAAAATGCACAATCGAAACCAATAATACCAGAAT